>NW_004797392.1:1050140-1058593 GCF_000002075.1 Aplysia californica
GAGAGAGAGTTTGTGTATGTGTGTGTGTATCTGGTGTTTGTGTCTATATGATGATATGTGAGTGTATGTGTATGTGTGTGTGTTTGTGTGTGTGTGTGTGTGTGTGTGTGTATGTGTGTCTGTGTGTGTGTGTGTGTGTGTGTGCGTGTGTGTGCACGTGCAAACGAGCATGTTGGCGCTATTGTTCTAAAATGAGAGCGTTGTAAGGAGTGACTTATGCTTCTAATGTAGGTTTAAAAAACGTGACGCAAAGGACGTCTCTTTTCAGTACCAATCCTACCGGAAATATACGCAACTAACAGGGATGATCTGACCTTTTGACATGCTCTCTACAGGTTTTTTTTTCCTTTTTTTTAAAAATAAGTAATGAATACTTTAAAAAATATCAACCCCAACCACCCCCACCTCCAAACAAAAAACCCCAACAAAAACAAACAAACGTTGCCTCATATACTCTTTTGTGGTCATCTCGCCTGCCTTCTTCTTCAACTATCCAGCTCCATCGATCATGTACCCTTCTTGTCTCTCACATCTATTCTTCCCTTCTTTTCTGAATAGCCTGCCTGCGTTGGCGCGTGTTTGTGGCCGTGCATGCGAGCGAGGGGGCGGGAACGTAGATAAAAACCGAGAAAAAAAACGAAAGAGTTATCAGAGGAGGAGAGGCTTTGGGGAGACATTTGAGGAGTTCTGTTTACATTCGCGTCTTAAATGGGCATAGGAGTATAACAGAACCGCGAGAAAAAAAAAAGCTTTCAGAGTCTCGCACTATGAAAGCAAATCCCATTTTGTAAATCAATACTGCTTTGCCAAAATACCTAGAGTCATCTCTCTGACCCTCACCTTTGTGCGTAGTATTCCGGTAATTAGTGTCCATCGTTCTACAGAGGATGGTGTAGGGTCTATAAAACACGTCACTCCTGAAAAGGGTGCCCCCAACAGTCCACGTGCTATTAATAATACATGCTGTCACCAGCGACGATGACAACGTAATATTGATTTCCATAAATAGATCTGTTCTTTTCAACGCGTGCTACACCGTAGAAGCTCAGAACTAGTTTAAGAACGTATAGGCAACACCATCTCATGTGCCAGATTCCGCCAAGAGGCTCGAGTCTGAGTTTGAGTGAAGAGAAGCTCATTGACACAATACTAGTTAGAGTTAAAGAAGAAGCAAAGAGAGACAGACAGAAAAAACTGCGGGGAAAGAAAAGAAGTAGAAGTAGGACCGTCCAGTGGCACGCTCCAACAAGTTCACAAATAAAATTGTTCTGTACTTTTGACTCATGTACTGTCGCTTTTATGAGTTTTTCACTGGAAAGATATTTGAGTAAACAGATGTGACGGCATCCTTATTGGGGATCTGATCAAAACAAAATCTAATAAGATGTTGATTGCTTAACTCATTGAGGATGCTTGTTCTGGTCATTCGACAGCGCTCGAAGACACATTGTTTGGGGCGCTTTGAAAAGGATGCATTGCTTCGTTATTCATTCAGACTTTTGTTTTCATTTCTGTTTTACAATACTTTGATACCTGGACGTATCATCTCTGACTCAGAGTTTGACGTGTAATGACTCTCCATGCTTCACGGTCGCGAACTGCCGTTGCACATTCTGGCATATCCAGGCCAGTCTATGTTCTTATTCTGTCTAACCATTTTATTCTTTGCCTTTCTCTGGCTCTCCTGCCCCACATCTTTTCTTCAAGCACTTTTTAATTGCCCATAGTATTGTATTTTTCTACATTTTATTTTATTCAGCAGGGTTTTACAGTGGCAAGCAAAAACGGGCATACAATGAACTAAGTAAATTCATGTTTCTGATTTGTGTTTGATGGTTCGAAATGTGACATAGCGTTTTGCTTATGGTAGTGTGCTGTTGATCGGAAATCTTTCCCCTCCACGTCTTCAAAGATTCGGCATTGTCCCTCCTTCACCAGTACGTCTTGGGTACGACACTCTCAATAAATAGCATCTTGCGTTTGATAATTTCAATGTGGAACCGCGACGCGCGAACGACGGAGCAAGCTTAGATCAAGACTAAATATAGCCATCTTGGGAAAAAAGTCTTATAAAATAAAATAAAATAAAATGACGAAACAAGACAAACTGGCTTTAAAAAAGATATCACTCAAGCACTTATTGTAGTATTAGACTGAAAATAAGAATAACAGCAACAAAAAGCAACACGTAAAAACCATCTTTATGAATTATTTACAACTCTTCTGTCTGGAAAATGCTTTGAAATCCGCCTCGATGGCTGATATAGCCTTCTGGCAAACAGCACTGCTGCACTTCAGTCACGCCTTTCACCACTGAGTCCGTACAGTTCCTTTTATTTTGCCCGTTTTGGAGATTCCCAGACCCACGAACGTCTGTAGTCTCCCCTGAAAATAGTATCGTTGACGTACAACGGGCAAAAGTTTACCTCAATTGCCGCTACATTTGTAACCCCTTTTCTCCAATGCTTTGGTCGTTTTCAAAGGTCTATTCAAATAAATTTACACCTATACTAGTGCGATTGACTAACTGGTTAGCTTTGCTTAACAATGGATTTAGTATGCCTTACCTCTTACAGAACATTGTTTAAGATTTACATACCTCAAAGGTCCAATGATTCAACAGGAATTCTACATAAACCACAGTTTGATAATGATAGAAGTACTCACACATCGAGACATGGTGCTAAACTTCTTGCAAAAAAAAAAGGGGTGGGGGGATGCTATGTAACCAGAAATGTACTACCATTTCCAAGCGTTACAGAAAAATGTCCAACGATTCGCCAGGAATGTTACATCAGGTACACTTTACTCACACATAGAGACATAGTGTGAAAAAGTGCTACGCGGACAGTAGTAAGAAAAATCAAGGGCGCATGAACGTTATGCAAATTTGGAAGAGATCACTTTGGAAGGACGATCACGCACCGCTGTCTAACACATTTAGTGTTTTAAAGTTAAGTCACGAGTGACGGTTTTTGATACATCTTGTTTCAAAAAATGGAAAATGAAAAAAAAACCCAACTAGGTCTTTTTTTCTTTTTTCTTTTTTTTTCTTTTCTTTTTTTTTTTGGGGGGGGAGGGGTGTGCTAGTAAGGACAGGACGACGTTTTCAACAGCTTATAGAACATGTATTTGGGAATAGTTTTTAGGTTTAAAGTCTGAAAGGGTCACGTGACCTGCTAATGCTATGGAAGAGACGGGTGTTAAGGGGCTTGCTGAGGTGCACAAACTGAGATTCTGAAGCGAAGAAGATTTGGGAAAGGGAAAGAAGGAAGAAGTTAATAGAATAACTATCTATTCAGAAGTAAGGAATTTACTTTCCATTGATGTTGAGACCTTACTTTTGGTAAAGGAAATCCAAATTTCACATCATCATCTTATTTAATAATAGTTAATAATAATAATAATAATAATAATAATAATAATAATAATAATAATAATAATAATAATAATAATAATAATAATAATAATAATAATAATGATAATTGTTATTATTATTATTATTATAATAATGATGATGATGATGATGATGATGATGATGATGATGATGATGATGATGATAATAATAATAATAATAATAATAATAATAATAATAATAATGATGATGATGATGATGATAATAATAATAATAATAATAATAATAATAATAATAATAATAATAATAATAATAATAATGATAATAATAATAATAATTTTAAAAAAAATAATAATGATAATTGCATTTATATAGCGCATAGCCACGTTTTACAGCATGCTCTGTGCGCTCTACAACTATCATTACCCCAGCTGACCCTACAACACAATTTAAAACACTCGGCTTCCTGGGTAGGATACAGTACAAACTGAGGATTACAGACGTTAAAAATCGAACAAACTGACCAGAATTTTCCGCTGTCTATAGCCGGGTACCTACTCCCACTTGTTTGAAGGGAGGAAGATTCGTGCAAAGTGCCTCTCCCAAGGATTGATGCAACATCGGGACCTGACGTGTTTCGCTACACCAGATACGCCGATGTCAAGTAATTTTCCTATAGCTTGTCCAACAGAGAAATATAATGGCTTTTTTTTTTCGTGAGTAACTTTTGGTTCCGGTAATGTTGAGCCTTGAGATCTTAGATATTATAATAATAAGTCATTCCTGATTTGTCTCTTCAGGTAATAATTTTAATCAACTTTGCAGGTTGATATATGAAAAGGCATTCCTTCCCAGCACGGTTGTTTTTTTTCCTGCACGGCCATCTGCGGCTGGAAATTAACATGTTTACTGTACAATTTTTAAAAAAATTGGCGTCGGTGGCCTAGTGGTTAGGCTCTCGGACTCGCAACCGTAAGGTCGTGGGTTCGAATCCCGTGAGGGGCCCGACGTTGTGTCCTTGGGAAAGGCACTTTACACGAATTTTCCTCACTTCACCCAGGTGGGAATGGGTACCCGGCTATAGATAGCGAAAGATCGTATCAGTTTGTTAGTGTTTGAGCGCTTAATCGGCTGCTCGCACTGTATGCTTCCCGGGAAGCTGAGAATGTTTCGGAGTGTTCTATGGTCTGCTGGGGTAATAACATAGTGTAAAGCGCATAGAGCCTGCTGTTGAGCGGGGATATGCGCTATACAAATGCTATCTATTATTATTATTATTATTATTACAATTTTTAAAAACCCAGTTATCATTATAGTTTATATTTTACTGTGCTTTGGTCAAACAAGCATAACTCCCTTTTGAACACATGATAATTGGAAATATACAAAACTGAAAAACTGTGCACCAGAAAGGAGCCGTACAGAAACAGAAATTGATACAATACTACATTCAAGAGTCATCCCCACAAAAAGAATGATATTCTTTAGTTGGACTAGCTATTGTTGAGGACTAAAAATGTGACAGCCTGCCAATACAATGTTTTCCACACGTGCAAATAAGGAGAGATGTGCCATAATGCACCAGCCGGTAGGGTGGTTGGCGGGTGCTCTGGTGTGGTTTCCTCCCTCTTTCAAATGATAATACACGTATCGAACATCAAAAGTCTTTATCTCTTCTCCTTGTTTCGTTGTAAGTTTCTATCTTCTACCAAGTAACACCTCTAATCTTCGGCACTTATATGGCCTACTAATTGTGCTGCAAGTGCCGTAAAACTCTTACTAAATCAAGACTAAACTAAACTAGACTAAACTAGACTGAACTGAACTAAACTAAACCAAAGACTAAACCAAAGATCGTAGAAAACGTTTTGTAGGCTACGATATTTTTGACTAAACTAAACTAAACTAAACCTTCAGCCTGCTTATTTGAAAGTGCCTTTGAAATACCCCTGTACGGTGCAGTAAATCTTCTCAGTGATGTGAACACTGAGCCAATGCCTCCTATGACGCAGCAGCTCCAACGAGCTCTTCTGACTGCTGGACAGGGACATCGGCTGCCTGCCGTTTATCCTGTGTCAATAGACCTGGTTGAGCAGAAAGCTGTCTCCCGCCTCAGCCAGCCTTGTTGATACACATCGAACCACTAAGCGAGAAAAGCTTCAGTGAGCGGAGTGACATGAAATTAGGTCTCTAAAGCATTAACAAGAGAGACCACATGATTCTATCTATATCTGGCAATGTATTTCGGGCACGGATTAGGTTATTTTGACATCAAGCCTCAGGTCCATCCTTTCTCCTTGGGTCAGCTGTTGACTGGTTTTCTCCTGAAGCAGGTTTGTGAACAAAAAGAGCTGCTTTCTACATTCAGAACTTCAGCTCTTTGTGTGTGGGTGTTGTTGTTTTTTTTTTGGGGGGGGGGGTGAGGTTAGGAGGGAAGGGTAAGGAGTATGCCTACGGGGAAATAGGAGGGATGGGGAAGGGGGAAAGGTGGGTGCAGGGAATGAGGAGAGGAAAGGGCTAGGAGAACGGGAAAGGAGGGGGAGGGGGTTGATAGAAATTGAATATTTACCATTCAGTAAACGATAGTCTTCTTGAATTTCCTTTTAGATAAAAGGTCAAGTAATGTTCAAACAAAAATCAGGACGAGCCATGAATGTGTTGTAAATGCATGTTTATCAACCCCAAGTTGGTCTCCACTCTGCTAATTAGTCGCTTTTAAGCACAAAGGGGGGGGGGGGGGGATCCCGAAAAATGCTGTTTTGAGAAAATCGAAGGTTAAGTTTTTGGACCCTTGTTCAGTTTCTTTAAAAGACAAGGAGCTTTTTCTCTATAACCAAACACATATACACACCAATGAAACCAAACTTCTCCTATAGGTAGGATAATGCCAAGGATCTCCTTGGATAATGCCCACTTTTGGCGTAGGTCAAGATTTCTGGAAACCCCCGAAATCTGGGTTAGCCCGCTTGTCCTTAAAAGCGACTAATTATGGCAGATGTTGACGAACTCACAGAGTAGAGGGCGCTCACGACATGTCGACTGGCTTATTATTGTGTCTCCTGTTCTACTGTTTACTCTTTAACTCAAGGTACACGTGGCGTCGGTAGTCTAGTGGTTAGGCTACCGGACTCGTCGTAATCGTGAGATTGCGGGTTTGGGGGGTTCGAGCCTCAGCTCGGTCCGACGTTGTGTCCTTGGGAAAGGCACTTAACACGAATTTCCAAATTGGCTCGGTCCTTTCGGAGATGGACGTTAAACTTGGAGGTCCCGCCCCTTAAATAACCTAATAGTGTTCATAGGGGCGTTAAACCCATACCATTTCAAAGTACACTGAGCGCTGGTTCAGCCGGTTCACGGCATCCCTCGGTTGTTAACAATCATAATAAAAATCTACCACACCCCCAGCAAATTCGTCTTATACTATAATATTCAAACCACATGTTTACTGCCAGGATTATTCATTTTTACTTAGTTCTGCGTTAAATAGGAGAGGTGTTCTAGAAAAGTTCAAGATGCTGAGAAACTGGAAGACAAAACTAACTGCTTACAAAGGTGGAATAGCCTTTCGGAAACAAGGAGTTAATGTTGCGGACACAGCTGTTGACAAACAAAAAAAGCATTGTCGGACCAGCTGCAGATGAAAAGTAATGTTACACAGCACATTTAGAGATTCTGAATACACCACGGGACACACTGGGGAAAGCAGAGAGTCGAGAGGAGTTGGGGAGACTTGTCGTCATCTGTCAGGAGTGCCCCAACCGAGGACAAATCTATGGGAGCAGAAGAAGAAGAACCATCATTTTATACAAATCATAAATGTATAATTATATTTGTTTACTACATTGCAGGCTTTTTAAAGTCTCAGATGAAGAAAAGATAATTGAAATTCTGATATGTTTCTTTTTTTCCCTTTAAAATTATACCAAAACTGGGGGCATTCAAAACGGTGTCGAATATCCGGAACGACGGTCCCCAATGACCGTTGAAAGTTTTATACATGCAGTTACTATCCCCAGTTAATCAGTAAAAATGTCGTTATTCAGGGGGTCCACCCTTTTTATTGTATCGAAAGTGTAAAAGGAAACTAATGAAAAGTTCGTTTCATTTCATGAAAGTAGTCGCCAATCAAACTCATGTTTATTCTCCTATAAACATTATATAAATCAATTATCACATCGTCTCTCTTCGCTTGATATGCTGTTGTTAAAGTCAACACAGACAGAAATATACACCAGAGAATCTTGTCCTGGAAAGATGAGCTGAACAAAATATTTCGCGTTTCTATTGCCCAAGTGAGGTCTGTTGTTGGCAACCGGGGAACTGGTAAAATTGCCACAATTCGATTGGATTGATTTTTCGTCCTCCGTAAATACGAAAATGTTGTATCAAGAGCTGACAAAAAACGTGCTATAATTGAATGAATGAAGTACATGATATGCTTTCCGTTCTGAGAGAATTCATGAATTCATGATCTTTTGAACGGGGAAAACAATATTTTAGTACATCTCAGGGTCTCAGTCACCTAATGGGCTCGAAAGTAGACATCGGTGTCGGGTGAATAACCGCCAACACCCTGCTGGTAAACGAATTCACGACGACCGCATCATTTTAGACGCGTTCTGTAGATTTATGATAATTGTACCGTTCGTTTTATTTCTAACATAAATTTGAAGAAGACGAACGAAAATGTAGACCTACTTTGGACTGTGGACATAGTGACAATGCTAAAGAAAAAACCCCCTGGTGAACAAGAGGCTTGAATGAAATTATATTGTCAGGCAATATAATTTCTGAGTCATTCATTAACATTCTAAATTTAAGCAAATTAGGCAAAATGGGCTCGTCACGAAACACCCATTCCTATAATAAAAATAATAGGCTATGATATTTCAGAACGGAATTATAAGAATGTAAGTGCCATAATCGAGTATATTACTATAATAATAATAATAACAATAATAATAATAATAATTATAAAATAAAAAATAATGATAATTGCATTTATATAGCGCATAGCCACGTTTTACAGCATGCTCTGTGCGCTCTACAACTATCATTACCCCAGCTGACCCTACAACACAATTTAAAACACTCGGCT
>NW_004797392.1:1059782-1081474 GCF_000002075.1 Aplysia californica
TGAACAGAGTCGATTGGGGAGAAAAAGCACCTTCATTAAACAACAACAACAGCAACAACAACAACAACAACAACAACAACAACTAAAGGCCTCCTAAAAAAACCCAAAAAGGAATTTTCAGAAGGAACGCATTACTTTTTTTGGTTTCCAAATACATTTTAATTTAGCAGAAAATATATTTACTGACTGAATAGCGTAGCTTTCTTGCTTATGACAAATGTACATTCTATAGAGCAGATCTTGACTTACTGAGGAATTGGTGAGTCGTAATATTATAGAAGGGAGGTCGGTCTGCTGAAAAAAGGTTGTTTTTTTCCCATCTGCTTCTTGTCTTCCAAAGTTACGCCAAAATTAAGAAAAAGGGGGACAAAACGAACCCCGACAACTGCATAAATCTTTGACTGATGTATGAACAACACTCGTGTTAATGTGGCGTCCGTGGCCTAGTGGTTATAAATAGGCTCTCGGACTCGCAACCGTAATGTGTATTATGGTGCGGTCAAAAATTCGTGGCACAACTTATTTTTTGAATATCTCTTTAACGTGTCAAATAATGTCAACCTTACTTTGCACAGCAGTTTGTATCAATTTGTCTTAACTTTATCATATTTTCCCCAACAATTGCGGCTAGATTTAAAAAAAACAACAAAAACTTTTCTTTATAAATCTGACATAAAATACTATAAATCTCCGCCACGCGGAAAATGGGATTGTCCACAGCATCTCACGCGTCTCACACGCAGTCATCTAGATCTATTATCTATTTGTGGTGGCCGAATTTTGCTATTCAAAAGGCTTTTTAATGCCTGCGTCGATCGACAAGCGGTTTTCGCCAAAAGATTCTTTTAAGTATTCTCCAGATCATGACGCCCTCGTTTTTTAAAGTCTTGAGATAGTTTTGCGGCAAAAAGCTAAATTTCTTTATTTCGCCTATCGCTTTTGTAGGCCGACGCTTCTGTCTCTGTAATTTTTGAAAATCCCCCAGGTTTGTTTATTTCAAGTCGTACTTCCGTTTTATACTATCGCGCATTGTCGCGCAATACTGAGCACTATTTTGCGTGTGACATAGCCTCATGTTTTCTTTTTTTTTACTTGGTGCTAAATTCGACTGTGATCCTTTCGATTGAAGCCCATCATCGCTTTTTCTGGACTCCTTTGTCAAAATCTATTTCTTGCTACTGGGAACAATCAACACGCTTCTGTACCACCACGAAAGCGGAATAGAGCATCAATCTATGCATCTATTATATATTTGGCAACTTGGAAACGCACGTGTCACTTTTCTCTCAAGATTTATTGCTCCATTCCAGTAGAGTGTAAATATGGTAGACCAATGATATTCAGTTGATGTTAATGCACCGATCATTCCTTTCATTGAAAGGGGGCCCAGCTAGTTTTGTATAGATCTACACATACGGCCTACGTCATGCATAGCACACCAAAGACACTTTTTAGTGCCATAACTTGTTATGCGAAATCGATTTTATACTGAACACATCTTGACCCCCCAAGGCGGTGCTACTGACTGAAGTGTATTTACGACATTCCCAAAGGGGAGACATTAATATGTTCTTATGTATGCACAATAGAATTGTAAATTGTAAATGGGCTGATTCATCAATGTCATACTCATAACTGTGTCTGAACTGCAACAGAGAACTGCTGCTTTTTCTTTCTTAATCTTTACAATCGCCATTTTTTCATCTACTTCTTTTGTAAGTTTGTCACACTCTTGTGAACTGCTATTTCCGAGGTGCCTTGAAAGTCGAAGCAGACTTTGTGCTGTTGAAGCTAGAGAGGTGAGCAGAGTAAGCCCGATTCCCTGTAAAGACTTCTCTGTTGACATCCACCCCTTGGCGGTCATACAACCGTATGCAGTTGCAAGCGCCGTACAACCTCTACAAAAAGAAGCGAACACATCTTTTGCACTAAAGGTTCTCGAAACATGCGTTCAATTAAGATAGTTAAGTGTCACGATTAGAAAAACAAAATGACTTTGCTTTTAAAAGTGATATGGCTCCAGCTGTAAACCTTTAAAAATCGGTAGAAACCACCCACATGGATTTTAAAAAAATTAGCATTTGTATGGCTAGTATCAATTTGTCTTAACAGATCAATATTTTTGTAAACACCTGTTAGTCGTATTTAAGAAAATTCCTTAATACAAGTCATTGTGCAAAAGCTAGCGTTCAATAGTTTAGGAAATATTTGACAATTTAAGGTGAGCAACGAATTTGTCACCGCATTATAGTGCGTGTGATTTTGTTTAGTGTCGAAGAGTTTTAGTTATTGATTCTTTGGTTGGGGGTGGGGGGTGGGGGTGGGGGGAATAGGTACATCCCTGACTTATACAAGGTAATAATATTATATATTCGCTTCCAGATCCACCACAAAAACTGAGCCTTCTATGAGAAAACACACCGTTGAAACTGAGAACAATCTCAGCAGCATTAAAATTTCCTGATCTTCCCTTTTGAAGTTTTGGTGTTTCTCGAGTGAAGAAGGGGTGCTACTCTTGTTTACCTATTTGGTTCAGCTTCCCGAGCATTTCCTGCTTTCATGCTAATCCTTTGGCTCAACGACGCCCCATTCTCAAACACAGCACGGAGCAACTGATCCCACGGCATGTTAAAGAAACAGCTGTTGAGAAAGATACAGCTCCGTTGAAATGTTTTAACTAGGTCACTTAAAACGTGTTTTTGGGGGGTGTTTTGTTGTTGTTGTTGTAATGTATGTTTTTAAATTAATAATAATAGTAGACAGCATTTGTATAGCACAAATCCTCGCTCAACCACAAGGTCTATACGCTTCACAATCTATACTATATGTATTACCCCAGCAGACCTGAGAGCATTCTAAACCAACCTCAACTTCATGGGACGCATACAGTGCAAGCAGCCATTTATTGGTTCTAAAACACTGTACGCACCCATCGACATAATTTAGATCATTTATTAGGAGGCGGACTTCCGACCCTGCCCATCTCGGCCAACCTGGGCAGAGGCGGATACAAGATCCTCTATAAGAAAGTTGGGGGTACAAATGTACTCCATAAAAGATTATTTCCTACCGGAAACCGAACTCGCGTCTCCTGCGTGGGACAGCGACGCTTCTAATCACCACTACACAACAGATACCAGTAAAAAGATGTGTAATGGCTAAGGATTTAAATGGTGGGAAAATAGGACCTGTATTGCTTTCTTGCCCTTTACGTTCTATATTACCTTTTTTATCACTGTTCGGTTCTGTAGACAACAGCTAGTTGTACTGGTTGTCTAATAATGGTAGTAATAATAATGATGATAACAATAATGAGGATGATGATAATAATAGTAAGAATAATAATAATAATAATAATAATAATAATAATAATAATAATAATAATAATAATAATATAATAATAATAATAGTGATAATGAAGATGACGAAGACTCCTGGAGCACCCGCTTCCAAATTAAGCTCTGAGTGCTTTACATCAATGTCATACAAGCGACATTCAAGCTCATCAAACTGTTCTCATTCATCACGCACACACACACACACACACACACACACACACACACACACACGCACGCACGCACGCACGCACGCACGCACGCACGCACGCACACACACACACACACACACACACACACACACACACACACACACGCGCGCGCGCGCGCGTACACTCACACACACATACACACAAAAACACACTCACACTTCAATTCACTTGCACATGTGCACATACATACACACACGCACGCACACAAACACACTCACACGCATACATGCACTTAAGCACACGAGTGTGCACATAATCTATTAACCTTCTTTATCCATCAAAGTTAACGTACTTCAAAGAAAGTCACCTCAACTTACAGTGACAAGGTATTGGTATTTCTGCCAAAAAAAAGATAAGCTAATAGATTTCTTTCATAGGTTACTAAATTTTAAATCAGCGATAGATTTAAGCTTATTTAGGCAATGTGTTCCATACAAATGGAGCGCAGAATGTGAAAGCCTGTTCACCATAATATTCTTAAGTCGAGCTCGTATAGTTGATTGCATGATTGCACTAGATGATCTTAGCTAAGACGTCTTGTTGGATGGTAAATGGTAAAAAACTCTTTGATAAAGATGGATATTAGTTCGTAAAGCTTCGAACACACATCAATGAACTACTTAATATTATGCTATATGTTGAACAACCGCCCGTATGCAAGGGATATAACCAGAGAAGGAGAACCGGTGAAAGAAATGAGAAAAACATTGTGTCTGGGGTACTCTATAGTCGTACACAAAAGGCTTTTAAAAGTTAAATGATCGAGGAAAGATTCTACAAGTGGACACATCTGTGTTATATTACCCAAATATTTCAAAATAATTAAATTCTGAGCCTTTCGGTTGTGCTAGACCAGAGAAAAATCGATTAACGAGCCACTTTTGGCTGGCGGACAAAAAAAATTGCAATTTACAGCACAAGGATATCCGATAAAATTATAGAAACCTTTACCGGTGTCTGCTTTGTATAACATGTATCCTTCTTTTCACGAATAGATTGGAATATATGACACAAAACTGGATTTGAATAGAAAACGAAATGCTATAGGCACGACGTAAAAGAATCTTAACAGGGCAATTGTTTGCTAGAGTCAGAATTCGCGGAGGAAAGACGAGGACGTGTCATACACTTTAAGGGTATGCTTTCCTAATACTGGATAAACAATCATAGTAATATCCTGTTTCATTTTTTTTTTTACCTTGTGTGTTCTTTACAGCAATTTTCATGTTTTTTAAATTGTTCCCGTGTGGGCCTATTCAGCCACAGCAAGCGCTGCTCTCGAACCTGAAATCTCCTATGGCGCAGATCCTTTTTCTCCTGAGACTGAAGGATGCCATACTTATTGTTCGGTTGTGTAGACAATAGCTGGATGCACTGGTTGTCGGTGTCTGGTTTAACGAGGCTGAACTCTGCACTAGAAAAGTACACAAACAAGCCAAAAACAAGGGAACAAACAGTACACATTTCTCTAACATAGAGGTAAATGAAACTTCCTCCAGTGCTTGTTTACTTTCGCCTGTCAGTGTTAAAAGATTCTAGCCCATTTATTAATTTACCTATGCCCTCGAAACTTTGCATGGCATTTCTGCAGTTCAGCAAACAAACAATAATATTTTTTTTTAAAAGGCTCGATCCTGTAGTAAAGAGAAAAGATTTTGTCTATTTGGGCCCTATATTAAAAACTGTTCTTTCGGTGCATGCACAGAATCACTAATTAATTATTAACAGTAACCTTACCAACAAATTGCTCATTTTGCGAGAGTGACGCCACTCTGCCACCACATTTCAGTGTAAACTTGAGGATTTCACCGCGTGATTGTCTAGACGTCTCCACTCCACGAGAATCTCGAAAGGTACTCACTCCATCACTTGAAGCTTGTTTCATTGGCGTGCGTAAAAGTGTGGTGTTAAGGAAACTGTGTCAACATTTTGATGTTTTAGGTGTATGCTGTAAATCCCTTATTATTTTTCTAACCCGCTTTAGACTCACTTCAAAGAAAACATGTCGGAATATTAGTTTGCTGTGACCGTTATGAATGGGCTTCTAGATTCTGTTTGTCACCCAACTTTACATCTGTATGCAAAGATCTCAGAAGACTAAACAGAGCGATTTTATTTTGTTTTATTTTAATCGCAATCAGATGAAAGTGAACAAGGGGGGAGGGGGGAACTCTCGTGGCCTAGAGGTTAAGGTGCTGGCCTCTGATTCCCGGGTTCGAATCCGAAAAGCGATGGAAAAGGTTTCTTCTCTAAAATTGCATCCTTTCACCCCATTTCCTGCTCTCTAGCCATATTCTGTCGTCGGCTTTCGTCTTCATTTTGTGCCCCCACCCCCTCACCTCCTTTGCCCCCTCCTCTGGGCTCCTGACTCTTTCTGCAGCCTTTCTACAGCTACTCCTTGGCTCCTTCTTGCTACTGACTTTCCAGCCAAACCTCTGATCTTCTGGTAGGAAAGATCTACACCTGGCCTTCTCGGACAAGGGCGAAAAATCTCGGAGGTCCCGAGTGCAAATTGTGCACGTTACAGACCCCTTGGTGGTCGAAAACCGATAAGTGTAGGCTTCGGCCGCCTCCCTGGCAACATTCAATATTTCCTACCAACTGAAAAGGTGTGTCCATCGCGCTCATATGACCTTATGCAGTTGCAAGCGCCTTAAAACACGTGCCAAAAAAAAAACAAAAAAAAGGTGAACAAACTGTAACACAGAGGTAAAGGTACAAAGTACAGGGACTGCCCCCAACACAAGCGTGAGCAAACTATGGCCCGCTAGCCAGATCCAGCCTGTGCGTGAGAGCAATAATTTCTGTCTGGCCCGCGAGTCGGCCCCTAATTGACAATGATCACAGACCACAATGAGTCGATAACTGATTAAAACAACTGTCCGTCTTGAAAGTATAATCAACAGGGGGAAACAATAGATCTAATATTATTATCTTATCTCATGAAATGCCCGTGGGTGACATTTTATGAGATACATGTAGTCAGTTTTACTCTCACTTTTGAGGGCTTGGGTATTGTAAGTGATTTCAACCAATTTCTTTTCCTGTTTTGGTTATAAGGAGCCGGCACTTAATGTCTGTCCGCTCATTTAACTTCGATGTCCTCCCCCTCTTCCTCCTCCTTCTTCCCCTCCTCTTCCTCCTCTTCATCCTCCTCCTCCTCATCCTCCTCCTTATCCTCCTCTCTTTCTCTTCCTCCTCCTCCTGATGCATCTCCTTCTCCCCATTCTCCTCGTCCCGCTCCACCACTCTTCCTCCTCCTCCTCCTCCTCCTCCTCCTCCTCCTCCTCCTCCTCCTCCTCCTCCTCCTCCTCCACCTCCTCCTCCTCCTCAAGGTCCAGCCATTGATTTTTTTCTTTGTTTCTGTTGAACTAATAAAGGCTCTTTCCAAACCTGTCAACTCTTTCCTAGTTGCAAACGATTTTCTTCCCCTATTCCATGTGTGTCATTATTGGTGAGCCAGGACTCAGGCTAAGTGGGATACATTAGGCATTAAGTGAAGAAAATGGACGATTCCAAAATAAAATAATATCTACCCACGCAAGGAATACTCTCTCGGTACTTACTGCTTTGAAGAGGGTAAAAAAAAATCTTGAATGGCGTCAAAAAACTGCCTGGTCCATTATGTACATTAAAGAATCTTTCCTTACTGCATCGTTAGGTGACAATCGTCTCCAGCACAACGAAGGGACATTTTCGTCTTGAAAGACTAACAAAGACCCCTAAAAGACCTCTAAAGACCTCTAAAACGTTTGAACATTATATTTTGGCTAATGGCTTCTTCTTTATCTGAAAGGAGGAGAGGTAAATGGGTTAATTAGAACATGTTGGAGGCTGGTGGAAATGTTTCCCAGATCATTCATCATTTTGTTTTGCTTGTGTCTAAGTCTTCGGAGACATTTTTCATTGCAAAAATCTCCCTTATATCTTATCTATCTTATCTTATCTTATTTTATCTTATCTTATCTTACCTTATCTTATATGTATAATATGTTACTTCTCATTTAATTATGCCCCCCACAATAGATTTTGAAAGATGTAACAGTCCTGAGGAACCAAAGAATAAACTTCTGTGTGGTGTAGAAGTAACCATGAATAGATTTATACCGTACATGTGTTTTTCTTGGTTCTCTTGTTAATATGAAATGCTTTTTCTTGTCTGTATGTGGGTTTTACTCAAATCGTTAATCGCGGCATCAATGCAAAACGCTCAGATCTCCATTTTGCTTGCAGTATAAACAATTTAATCACACTTTATCGCAGATACCAGCCCGCAAGGAAAAACTCTGAACTGACGCTTAAGTTTCAACTGGGATGAAATTGTGGTATCTTTATGCTTTCCAATTGCGAAAGAGATTTCTTTAAAAAAATAATGTTGTCCTGTACACTTGACTTGTGTCGTTTCAACCTACGCAAAGCCAAATACGTCTATTCATGTTACTACAGTTACTTCTCTCCTCACAGTTGACATAATTTGGTCGCTTTTAAGCACAAGGGGGCTATCCCCAAAAATGTTGTTTTGAGAAAATCAAAGGTGAAGTTTTTGCCCCTTGTTCAGTTTCTTTAAAAGGCAAGGAGAGTTTTCTCTATAGCCAAACAAATATACTCACCAATGAAATCAAACTTCTCTAAAAGGTAAGGCAATGCCCGCTTTTGGTGTAGGTCAAAATTTCTGGAAACCCCCGAAATCTAGGTTAGCTCGCTGGTCTTTAATAAAAGCGACCATTTTATTCTTTGATTCCTCAGGTCTGTTAGGTCTTTCAACTTTTATTGTGGGGGAGGGGGGGGGGGGGCTCCGATGGTCTAGAGGTATGGTGTTCGCCACTCAGCCACTCACTCAATAGGTCCCGGGGGTTCGAAGCCTGACAGCGATGGAACATTTTCTTCTAAAAACGTTTTCTCCTTTCACATCCTTTCCTGTTCTCAGTTCAGTCTAACCATGTTCTGTTGTCTGCTTTCGCCTCCACCTTCTGCCAACCCCCCCCCTCCCCTTTGCCCACTTCTCTGGGCTACTGACTCTATCTGCGACCTTTCTACTGCTTCTTCTTGGCTCCTTCTTAGTTCTGCGTTTCAAACACACTCCTGGTCTTAGGATAGGTAAGATCTAACACGTAGCCTTCTCGGATAAGGGCGAAAAATCTCGGACGTCCCGTGTGCAAGTTGTGCTCATTAAGGATGCCTTGGTGGTCCAAAATCGATAAAAGTAGGTTTCGGCCGCCAACCAGGTAAAATTCAAAATTTTAATTCCTACTCAAGGGAAAATATTTAATGTGTCCCGCACGCTCATATGATCTTATATGCTGTTGCGAGTGCCGTAAAACACTTACCAAAAGACAAGGTACAGAAAGCAGGGAAAAACAATGAAAACAAATGGCAAAGAACTCATTATTTTTTATGTAAACGCAATCTATGCATAAAACCTTCGCAGGCAGCATCATGAAGGTCATTTAAAAATTAGTTGTCGGGGTTCAAATTTCTTATTTGGGACCGGGTTGTCTCTCACTGGCATAGTAAATCTTCATGACCGGAGCTTTGCGATGATAGAGGGAAATCATACACACACAAACACGCACACACACACACACACACACACACACACACACACACACACACACACACACACAGAGAGAGAGAGAGAGAGAGAGGGGGGGAGAGGGAGAGAGAGAGAGCGAGAGAGAGAGAGAGAGAGAGAGAGAGAGAGAGAGAGAGAGAGAGAGAGAGAGAGAGAGAGAGAGAGAGAGAGAGAGAGAGAGAGAGAAAGGAAGGGCGGAGAGGTTGAAGGGAGCACTTATAGAACTGTTTTTTTTTTTTACTATTGTAAAACTCACGGAGTATTAAATACTCTTAATGGAAATGTGGTATAAAGGTACGGGTAATTTATTTGTATATCTGAAGAGGTTAAGTGGACAGCTGTTCTTGCTCTGCTCTCGTAAACGTTTTACAACGCTCTCAGTACATATTACATTGATCAAGACGGTCATTGAACTTGATAGAGCCAGCATTGTGAGTCATCTCAGTTGAAAGTATAGACAGGACAGGTAGTTGACGACAGGATAGTGCATAATTTCGACGAGTGCTTTTCCAACTAGTCGCTTCGGTAGTCTAGTAGTTAAAGCGACCGGAGCAATCATAGTCAGGTTCAGGGGGTTTGAGGCTCTGCCCAGTCCAACATTGTATTATTGGAAAAGACATTTTACACGAATTTCCCATTTAGCACGGGAGTATCGGAGATGGACGTTAAAATTGGAGGTTCTACTTCTCAAACTAGTGTTGTAATTTCATTACCTCCAACGATACGCCGACTTTATTCTCACAGGAAACACAGTCATGCAAAAGTTTCCATAACTTCTGATGTGCAGTTTCAGCCAACAGTCTTGATATTCATTAAATGATATTCTTGCTGAAAATCTGTTTTGCTAAGAGGAATGCGAAGTATTCGTACTTGAAAAGTAAAAATCCGAGCTTCATCTGCTGAGGCCTGGCTCTTATTAAAAATATATGTCAATAAACCCAGCTCTATGTCAACTTTATGGCACGAAGAGGTGACCTTTCCATTGTAAGGATGGATTTATAGGAGATTCAAGGACGAGAGGTACCTGTGCATGTTTTGAGGCTGTATTGACTCTAACCCCGAAATGAAGCCCACAAACCCCCTTTTGGTCCGGGAATTTCCATCCCCGCTCTATTGAGCTTTGTTTTCACAGTCCTTTATATTTGTTAGCTTCAAAACTGTATAACATGTTATTTCATCTCTATCTCTCTACCTTAGAGTTACAATGTTCTTACATTTTTGGCCGTTTTGAGTTACTAAAACCATGGGGTCAGAAACTATGTTCCATGCTCTATTAAAATCGTAAGATTATACGAAGTCGTTATCAAAATATTCAAAGAATCTCTTTCGAAAAAGATTGACAAGTTATGAAACTCATAATCTTTGACGTCAAATTTCTCAAAACTAGGTACTGAGCAGACAGAACTTTGTAATTCTAAGACAGGCGATCTGTCGAGACAAAGTGGTTCTGTTTTGCCACACTAGTCGATGCCAATAGCAGCGTGGTTGAATCAGGTTCTCGTCAATTTTTGAGCATGTAGAGTTATTGGTATCATCTTAAAGCTTGCCACTTGCCTTAATTTGAATGAAAAAAATATCCATTTATCTTAAATACAAGTCGAGATATTTGCGAAAGAAGGAGGTGGGGGTCAGCTGTTTTCAGAGGTAAAATTAGTGAGAAAACGGCCGCAAAATATAATTATTTCCTTATCTTAAGAGTCCGTCGGAACTGAAAATTTACATTTTTGTGCCTTTAATCAACGTTTTTCAGAAAAATCCACACAGAAATGAGTTCTTTAATGGGCATGAAAGGTGTTAAGCCAAAAAACAAAAATTCGATAAAAATTCACAAACCTACAAGACAGTTTCTTCACTTTGATTATTTTGACGAGAGCCTGATTCCACCACGATGCCTCACATATTGCTGATCTCCGAGTCGATGGGTTATTAGAGAATTGTTGCCTGGGCACGCACACAGAGAAGTAGCGCCCAGATTTTAGAAAGAGAGCAACCAAAGCGGGAGGGTAAGGCATGCTCTAACGACCATGTGTTCAAGGTAATCACCTGTACAAGCGACCACCTCACACCCCCACCCCTTTTTACATTTTTTGCTTTGTCACGATGACACTTCTCAAGAGCCACACCTGTCTAAGATGGCCACTTTTTTTGTCTTCGACATTGGGTAGATCTCTTGGACAGATTCGACTGTACTGTGATTATGATAAACAGTAGCGTTTCGTATGCCTTGTTTCGATGTGCCGAGAAAGGTAGGCCTAAGCGTGCTCTCTCTCTCTCTCTCTCTCTCTCTCTCTCTCTCTCTCTCTCTCTCTCTCTTTCTCTTTCTCGCAACAAACGTGACAAGCCTGAGGTTTTATCTATACCCTAATCTTTTTAAAAAAATAATAATTTCATAATACATTACTTTATCTTTTCGCTTTCCTCGTTACCACCCCCACCCCCTAAGGCCCTTCTGGTCTGAGTGCTGTTTACAAAAGTGACAATCCATTTTGAATTTTTGAACGCTTTTACAGGTAACGTATCGCTTTGACTTTTAAGTACTTGTAGTTTTTTGTTTGTTTGTTTGTGTTGTTGTTGTTTTGTTGTTTTTGTTGGGGGGGGAGGGGAGGGCGTGTTTGTGTTTTTTGTTTTTATGTTGTCGTACGATTGTAAAATCAGCTGTTGATACCAAGCATTACAACATTTCTTAGACTAGCAAATTAAGACGAATAGTCGCGGTGTTCCACCTTTGTTGTCGCTACACTTCTCGGAGAAAAAAAGGGGGCTAGCTTGAGTTCGCCTCCCATTCAAAGGTTCCTGGTTCGAATACGGATAGCGAACGAAAAAATGTCTTATCTAAAATTGTCTCTTTTCCCCTCCTTTCCTGTTCTCTGCTTTCGTCTCCACGTTCTGCCCCCATCCCCTCACCTCCTTTGCCCCTCCTCTAGGCTCCTGACTCTTTCTGCAGCCTTTCTACTGCTACTCCTTGGCTCGTTCTTACTGCTGTCTTTCAGCCACACCCCTGATCTCCTGGTAGGAAAGATCTACACCTAGCCTTCTCGGAAAGGGCGAAAAATCTCGGAGGTCCCGTGTACAAGTTGCGCACGTTAAAGATCCATTGGCGGTCTGATATCGATAAGAGTAGGCTTCGGCTACCAACCGAGCAAATTCAAAATGTCCTACCAACTGAAAAAAAGTTAAATGTGTCCCTTGCGCCCATATGACCTTATGCAGTTGCGAGCGCCGTAACACACTTACCAAAAAAATAATAATTAAAAAATAAAGGAGAGAGGAAACAAGAGATCTGTATCGGTGTGAATGTTACCCCTATGTTTGTAAGCGGAAACACACAAACAACTTGACTACACTTGAGCTGAGCGCCCCGGGTTCGAATCCGGATAGCGACGAAAGTGTTCCTACTCTAAAATGGTCTCCTTTCACCTCCTTTCCAGTACATGTACTAGCAATTTTCTGACGTCACATTTCGTCCCCATTTGTTGCCTCCACCCCGTCACCTCCTTTGCCCCCTCCTCTGGGCTTCTGAATCTTTCTACAGCCTTTCTACTGCTACTCCTTGGCTCCTTTCTGCTGTCTGTCCGTGTCAGCCAGACCCCGTATCTTCTGGTAGGAAAGATCTACACCTTGCCTTTTCGGACAAGGGCGAAAAATCTCGGAGGCTCCATGTGCAAGTTGCACACGTTAAAGATCCCTTGGTGGTCTAAAATCAATAAGAGTAGGCTTCAGCCGCCACCCGGGCAGAATTCAAAATTCTTACCAACTGAAAATGTTTAAGTGTGTCCCCCGCGTTCGTATGACCTTATAATAATAATACAATTGCAAGTGCCGTAAAATGCTTACAACAACAACAAAAAGACAACAACAAAACCCCCCCCAAAAAACAAAAAAAACAAACAAAACAAAAACAGAACAAAACTGACAGAGCCTGAGTGATCAATACTGGCAATACGTCTTGAACAACAGTTTTGACCACTACTCACGTGTTATTACCAACGGTCTTTTAACAAGAAATCAGCACCTGCTACAAATCCTGCTTTCACCTCCCGGTGGTGAGAAAGCGGCAACCAATAATTATCATATAGCCAATAATTATATGACATTTTACAAAGGTAGATCGAGGGGCCCATTTGTTCCTATAGATCTAACCACGTTTAGGGCCATCAAAGATCGTACATAACAAAATAGTTCACTCAGCCAAAAAAGTGTCCGTGGAAGTCCGTGCATTGCCTCAGATGGCGTTGCAAGTCTTTGTTTTGAAGCTCTCTTTCATTTCTCAAGAAGAGGAATAGGAATAGCACTGTTTGTTAGTGTCACGTTTATCATTTTGCACACAAGTAGGGTAACTCTGTTCGCAAGGTCCACGCTTTTTCGAAGAGAGAGCCACCGAATTTTGAGGCCACTCTTTTAATCGGCTCAAAGAGATGAATGAGCTATCTTGTTATACTCGATCTTTGGGGACATGTGTTTACAATTGCATTAATTGTAAAATGTAATAACGTGTCGATACCAGCTACATATCAATAGTAGTCGTCGGACAACGCACGTTCTCAAAACAAAATGCTCAAATCAAATGCTGCCAATGTTGATTTTAATGTCCATGTTTCGTAGAATTTCTCGTTTTCGGGACTGGAATTCGATGCTTTCAACGAAAGCGACCCCCCCAAAATTTTTTTAAATAGAGTTAGTTTAAGACAGCTCTAAGCTTGCGTTTAATCATTATTTGATTAAACTCGCAATGGATTTAACCCTTTCGCTGCCAGGTTAGCTTCATAGTCGTGCCACAGCTCTCCAAATAGCCCTGGGAACGGTACCGAAAAGGGTTAACTGATTGGGGAAGTGCTGTATGGTGTACTTTTATTAAATAGGCGTATAACTTCCTCATTGATACGGAATATTGAATTCTCTTTTTCTTATTTAAGCTTTAAAAAGGCAGACAGCAACTTGAATACTGTGAAATATCATTATTATTGTTAGTAGTAGTAGTAGTAGTAGTAGTAGTAGCAGTAGCAGTAGTAGTAGTAGTAGTAGTAGTAGTAGTAGTAGTAGTAGTAGTAGTAGTAGTATTCAAACATACTATCTAACAACTGAGAGTCCTATAGCCTAATCAATAGGCCACCGACGCCAACAAAAATATAAATCTGCATATTTCTTAGTATGCATGTTGTTTTCTGTCTTTTTGAGTTCCTATAAAATAAAGAAAACAGAGTTGAACAATCGGTATGGTCAGTGGCGGCTCGTGGTTTATAGAACTGACCGGCCATCATTCACATAGACTTTTTCTTCCTCCCCCCACCCCCTTCCTTCACAACACATACACACACACACACACACACACACACACACACACACACACAGACACACACACACACGCACACACCACACGCACACACACACACACACACAGCTAAACACACACACACACAAACACATTCTCTCTCTCTCTCTCTCTCTCTCTCTCTCTCTCTCCTCATTTTATACCCCTACTTTCGCCATCCCCACCCCCTCCCCCACTCACACACACACCACTGTAAACATTTTAATATAATGTGAAAGAGCTGAAATATGGTAGTGTCAAGAAACAATATTATGATTAATGTATGATGGAAGTTACTGAGTTAATAGAAACTGACTTGAACGGCAAAGAAAAAGAAACACTACTAGAGTTTATGCTAGAAAACAAACTGAAAGTGAAAAGCGCAATAAACTGCTGGTCATGGCCTCAGTACTTCAACCAAAGACTTTTACTTTCTACACACCCACACACAATATCGACGTGCACTCGACCTGTAAATATGTAATAAGAACAGTACTGTATGATGGCAAAAAGTCAATTGATACTGTACCAATGACGCTGTCCCATGCAGATTAAGTCTCCAATCAGATACTATACAAAGCTGGACAAAGTAAACACACAACAGTTTTCCATCATTATGTAATCAAACGTTCTTCATCACACTTCTCAGTTCTCAGAACACTGTTGTAACAAAGTGGGGAAGTGTGTCAAATGCTAATTATAGAACTTGGTGTTTAGCTGGGGTGAAGGTGGATAAGGGGAGGGAAGGGAGGGGGTAGGCCCATTGTTTTCGCCCCGGACTCTGACAGCCGAGTGCCTATCGCTCCTCGTTATAATTTTCCTTATATATCTTCACTAGACGATTCCTCTATCCGCCGGCTAGACTCATATGGGCCAGGTACATTATTAGGGGGGGAGAAAGCGATGAATAGTCACCAAACAGGAACTATAGGTGGCTAAAAATTCAATAAACAAAAAAAGTTTAGTACCATGCTGACAATAAATGTTCAGATGATAGTTAGAGAAAGGCTGAATGATAAGTACATGTATTGCTGATAAAATATTCCATGTGTCTGTGCTGCTGAAGACTCAAGACAGTTTCATTACTGATTTTGTAAGCAACACGGAGGCCAATTTGGCAATCAAGGGATGCTATATTCGCTCTTAGGGCAGTCGATGGATTTGCCCAGCGCACTGACATCATCGCTGTACCCGCCGTGTTCGTTTGTCCTCGTACAAAGTTCCGCGACGTGACGGCTTGACGGGAGACGATTTAAAGTTACGAGCCGGTTCGATAAACAAAGGGGAAGGAATGAGGTTATGTCGCGACAAAACAGCAGTGAATCCCACTTGTCTATTTGAACGCCTTCAAATCGGCAAGGCGCTTTTTGAATGTTGATACATGTTTATTCGGATTTATTTAAAACTGAATGAAAATCACCATCAGCAATAAATCTCTGTCAACAGTCCAGCTGACAAAAACTTGACCGAGTTAACAAACAACCCCTGGGTATGGTTTAATCCGGCTTATGGTCCTCGGAGACTGGACTGGATCTTGTGTATCTGGCACCGGAGTGGCATTGTTTAACTCTTTTTGTACCACGATTTATCAGCACATGGCTGTATGGTGCACTGAAAGGCAATGATGTATCGTATCGGTGTACAGTACTGAAAGAGTTTAAGGAGAACAACCTGTATGAATAACAAAGTTGTGCGGGTTTTGTTTTTTTAAAGTGCCCTTAATTAAACAGCGCGACTACTGACGAGAATGCCCGTCCTCAATGGGTTAATGGCAGACAGACGAACATTGAGCAATGGCACGCACTTCCCTGCCTTGTCCTTCATTCTTCTTTTTCTTTTTTTTTCTTTTTTTTTAACAGAGTTCATTTGGATATTGGACTCTCTGATATTTTTGTGGTTGAGTGTTTGCATCTTGTGCTTCTGTTTTGTGACATCAGGGCGTGTCATCCTTAACGAACGAAGGAACACTCAACTGAAACTGACGCCTTGTATACAGTGGAGAATAATAATAATAATAATAATATCGCATTGCGCAACTGATCACGGCAGCGGTATGGAAATTCATTACTTGGACTACATTTTATTGATTACTTTCTCCTGGGACTGTCAATTGATTTATGCTTGTATTTTTCGTATGAATCTTGGATTAAATTCTGAGAGTATCAGTAACATAATTTTTAATGAGCGCCGCAAGATTTAAACGCAAAACGAAACATTTTTCAAACGCCTGCGCCGCAAAGGAAAGCGAACAGTTGTGGGGTGGTTCTGTTTAGTAGGTGCAAAAAGATGTCGTTGTAGATGTTTCATGCCTACAACAACACAACTTAGATTAGTTCGGAGGCGGGCAGTTTGTTCCGAGGATCAACCTAAGATGAAAGGTGTTTTTAGTTTAGTTTTAGTAGAAGGTTTTACGGTGCTCGCAACTGCATAAGGTCATATGAGCGCCAGAAGATTTTAGAGGTGTTACAAGAGAGTAACAAACATAAAAAAGAAGAAGGGGAGATAAGGAGGATAGATGTTTGACAGGAAAGAAGAAGCAGACCACACCAGAGCACCCGCCAACCACCCGCATGAAAGGTGTATAAAGTCCCAGCGGAAAGACAGAGATGCTCGGTAAAAATTCATTCCCCACCGGTATGGAGCTCACATCTTGTGTGCACAGCGAAATGCCTATTCAAAACACCACAGAAGTTAGGTAACAGTGCAATTTTCCCAAGATTTTGTGTGTGTTCACGTGTGTGTGTGTGTGTATGTGTATGTGTGTGTGTGTGTGTGTGTGTGTGTGTGTGTGTGTGCGTGCGCGCGCGTGCGCGTGTGTGCGTGTGTGGGGATGGGGGAGTGGGGGAGTGGGGGGGAGGGGGGAGGGGGGGAGGGGTTTGTACTGCCCTTCTTTCAATATTTGCACGTGCTATACATATGTTTTGGCACGATGGATTAAAGATATTGGGCGCTACTTCTGGTTATTTCAAATGAATAAAAAGTAGAATGCAAACAAACTTACGACACAATAAATAAGAAATTACAATTCTTCCTTGCCCAAGGCTTGTCTAAAAATCATATTTCTTTAGGAAATTTGATAACTTCAGCCATGGGATGTCGATCAAATTTTGCGTTGCTCTCTAAAGTGTATCAAAATTAGATGCCGTATTTCAGTGTATTTGCGTCTGACATCTATGTATTGTTGAAATTCGTGTCCATTTAAACATCTCCTAGAGAAATTGCAGCTGTGTGGAAAGAAAGAGGGAAAGAAGAGCAGAGGAAGGCAAAGAGCAACATACACAGATGGTCTGAACACAACGTTGCAACAAAAGAATCAAAGAGAAATACCGAACTGATCAACAAGACGGATAACAGGAAGGAATGGGGTACCATGATTGTCAATGTCTGCTTCAGACCTGACACCTGAAGAAGAATCGAAGCTTTTTTTTTTTTTTTTTTTTCTATGGTGGGGGTAGTTTGTGTAATGTTTATTCACAGTTGAATAGATAAAGAGTAACATAGCCAGGTCAGCAGCCTCAGTTTGTTTTGACAAGTTGAGCATTCAGGAAAGATAAAATTGGGATTACCTTGGAAGTATCCCCCTTATATTATTATTATTATTATTATTATTATTATTATTATTATTATTATTATTATTATTATTATTATATATTATAAGTATAATATGTATATGTAGATTATATATATATATATATATATATTATATATATATATATGTATAAAACACACATATATAATATATACATGTGTGTGTGTGTGTGTGTGTGTGTGTGTGTGTGTGTGTGTGTGTGTGTGTGTGTGTGTGTGTGTGTGTGTATAAAGGCACTCGCTCAGAGGGAAACGAAGACCCTTCTACGAGCTATCTACACAGAGGAAATCGTACTTCAGAGAGACATCCCCAAGCCCCCTGCTTCATCCGCGCTTCGTACATCCAGGACATGGGGTTGAAACAAAACATTCTAGCGGAGATTAGAGAAGTTCGAATTCCTCACGATTCAAATCTTTAGCTTCCTTTCACGTGCTAGTCAAGATGATAACCAACTGCGCATCAGCGACGGGCAGGGCACAGTGACTTCAATGGGAGATCTCCGCGGAATGAGGATGCGTTGTTACGATTCAGGCGACCTTCTCCGTATAAATGTCACAGGCCAGAGACTATTGCTGACATTTCCGCATTAGCTTTGGCGAACTTAGACTTTGGCATGTGAACAGAGGTGGATAGAGAATGTTGTTTGGGCAAGGGCTAACTCCCATGAAAGCCAACAGTGGACTGAAAGGCAAAGTTTCTCCTGGATACACCGAGAGTGTTATGTACTAAAAAGGACACAATGGAGGAAGTATGCATTCAAGGAGGGGGTGCCAAATATGTGCATGTTGGTCCCTGATGTTAACTGTTGCTTTTTGGGAAGAAAAAAAAAACTTCCCAAAGTACACAAATCTTAATTGTATTTCGGCGATCCTGTCGTTATGGACGGGGAATCGAGTCAGAGTTATGTGGATGGGGGGTGCGGGGTGGGGGGCAAGTTGATTTTTAGAATGTCGGTAAAATAATTCATTGTAATGCGCTGGACTAAGGCTGGTGTTGATTCGAAGAGGACAAGGAGGCAATGTCTTTGTACCCCACCCCCTCCCCCCGAGTGTCTTGAGCACGATAAAGCTCCACTGGCGAATGCGATGCAGAGAGCGGGCTCTTCTCCTTGGAATAGATAGGACCCGAGCTGGATTCCCTTGTGGCGAGAATTTTTATCTAGTATCTCAGTCTTTTTACCGGGATGTTGTATCCTTCCCTGCTTGGGTAGAGTTTAAGCCAGCCTCTTAAATGGCAACACTTGCGTCTATAGGGGGCGTAAAATAACACAAACTATAAAAAAGAACTGCCAGTATTAGGAGACGTCTCCATTTTGAAGTTCTTTCACCTCCTTTTCACTACTACACAGTTCAGATTTACTGATTCAAAAGAGTACTTTTTAGAGAGATTAATTTCCGTATTCTTAACTATTTTTCAGCCTGAATAGTATCAGTTTTCACAGAGGTATTTGTTCATTGACCAAGCTTTGGTCGACGTTGTGAGATCCCACGATGGTTTAATAAATAGCCTTTTCTGATGTGACTGCTCATATTACAGGC
Source organism: Aplysia californica (assembly GCF_000002075.1). Taxonomy (NCBI): domain Eukaryota; kingdom Metazoa; phylum Mollusca; class Gastropoda; order Aplysiida; family Aplysiidae; genus Aplysia; species Aplysia californica. The sequence goes on from NW_004797392.1 coordinate 1,079,337, forward strand.
CCAATATGTTTTTGTGCTTTGACTTTGAAATGAATATTTGTATAGTAGAAAAAGACAAAAAGATGTTTCATGATTAAAGTTTGCTAGCTCCTTTCTTCCTCCCTTTTAACATACTGGAAGTGATATTATTTTTGAGTTTGAGTAAACAGAAGCATATCGACACAATAATGATCAATTTGTGTTGGGAAAAAGGAAAGACAGACAGACAGAGGAAAGAAGGAAAGTAAAGAAGTAGAACCTACCAATGGCACCCTCAACCTCCGGCTGACGTTATTTAACGCCAGTATGAATTCCACGGTACTGTTCCGCGTACTTAAGAGTATTTCAAACCCTTTCTTCGTCAACAAAATTTCCGCAAGGGAAGAATCCAATCTCTTCGTTCTTCACGTTTATCTTTTAAGTCTAAGTCTGAAGACCTGTCTTAGGGGTGATTTTATAAACAGGGCTATCAGTAAAACCGTTATAGTCCGGATATGTTGAATTGGCTGACCGAGATTGAGAATGATGTGTGGAACTTTATTACGTTACAATATCAACGTCCGTGTCTTCAGAACTGGCAATTGTCTCTTTGACTATCTTACTAAAGACGAACTCTGCTTTAAAAAAACGGGAATAATAATTTAGTATTATTACAATGCAACAATACGCACTGTCTTCTGTTACAAGCTTTCTTCTTCTTTCTTCTTCAGGTGTCATGTCTGGAGCAGACATTGACGATCATGGTAGCCGACTCCTTCCTGTTGTCTGTCATTTCGATCAGCTCGGATTTACTCTTTATCCTATTTGTTTCAAAAGTGCTCTGGCCATCTCTGCATGCTATTGTTATTTGTCTTCCTCGGCTCTTCTTCCCCTCTTTCTTTTCATACATGTGGATGATACAGTAGCACTTTCTCTAGTTCATTTGATCCACGTATGGGGCGAAAAAATCTCAATTGTCGCCTTCTTTTAGTTCTGGCATAGACCTCTCACAACCTACTCTTTGGAGCACTTTACTATTAATTTTGTTTTCCTCTCTGTAAATGATATTATGAATATTCTCCTTAAATATCATATTTCGGCGGCTTCCAGACTCCCTCTTTGTTCTTGTTTATATTCCAGTTCGCGCATCCATTAAAAAAATATTGAATATTGATCACATGTACATTTTCAGAGTTCTTATCTTGGCGTTTGCTGTTATGTTTCTGTTTCAGAGGACAGGTTTCATCTTATTGAAAGTTTCTTTAGATATCGCAATTCTTTAATTAATCTCTGTGTAACTTTTTGCATCTGCCTCGTTTTTACGTGTGATATTACACACTGGGATGTCAGCACTTTTATTTTAGATCACCATGCTTTCCATTTTCTTGGTGTTCAGTAATTTTAGTCCCTTCTTTTCGCTTTTGTTACGAAATAATCCAAAAATGTTAATGTTACAGGTAGTATCCTGAGATATTGCATTAGTCTGTATTCTACTGATGAAATCATGCTTCATTAAGGCGCTGATGATCAAAGTGTGACTGTTGAAGAGTTCTTGAACTCGTGCTGATCGGTAGTCCTAGCGGAGTCCTGTCAGACTGACGCTACACAAGGAGGCTGGTCTCTTCTATAATGTTACTGCGTTGAAAGTGGCGTAACGTCAGATTTGTCAAAACAATGTCTTAACTTACAAGACTTCCGCGTAAAAGTCATAAGAAAAGATTGTGTCACTTATTCAGTATGCGTGATGTACTTAGGTAAGGATAGTCACGTCAGTAATATCTATGGCGTCATCCTTGATGACCTTTGACATACACCCTCCTTTCGCACTCCCTTTAAGGTTTCATACTTCCTTTTCTACCACTGACTAGTCAAGTGCTGAAAATAACTCCTTAAACATAAAAACGGATTCGAACCAATATTGTACAACAGTTCATCCTTATTTAACAGAGTTAACGTCGTGCCTTTTTTGTTAAGACTGGGATGAAAGCGAAGGCAATTATCAGCAGGTTCCTGGGTCCTTAGTCCGCTGTGCTGGGCCTTTAACAACTGACATTGAGCCTGCATTCTTCAGATCACCTCAGTGTTAATAAGTTAAGAGAGGGAGAGAGAGAAAGAGAGAAAGAAAGAGAGAGAGGGGGGAGGGAGGGAGGGAGAGAGATAGATAGAGAGAGAGAGAGAGA
>NW_004797392.1:1086815-1088015 GCF_000002075.1 Aplysia californica
ATGATGATGATGATGATGATGATGATGATGATGATGATGATGATGATGATGATTGAATAAATTCTGTTCGAAATCCAACGTCCACTTCCTCTTGGTGAGCAGGGGCCCGAGCAACAAGTACCAGGACAGTTTTATTGTTTCAAGACCCGGTGGAATCAGGCACGCGTCAGTTTTTGGCATACAGAATTATTAGTATAATCTTAAAATTACCAATCTACCACGAATAGAATTGCAGATATTGTCGCTTGAAGGGGGTGGGGGGTCGTCTGGTGTCAGATTTAAAACTAGCAAGAAAATGGCCTTCAAAGTTTGGTGATTTCCAAAGCTTGAGTGCTTTTTGTCGACATATTTCAGTAAAATGCATAGAGAAATGTGTCATAAAATGGACATAAAAGGTGTTGAGTTAAAAAACAAACAAACCCAACAACATAAAATCGAAAAAATGTCCAACGACCAGAAAAATGCCGGATTTGTAAAATTCATCACACAGACAAGCGCCTGATTTCGCCAAGACTGATCTATGTGATTTTTAAGAAATTGTACTGACGTTAAAAAAACAAAAAACAGTTTCGATATAATATTATGAACGAATGAAAGAGGTCTAATGCACTCTATAAATCATATTACTCGGTGCCCATCTATTATTCATGCTAAAGGAGAACAGATATCAACAGAAATAACTGGCCCAAATGTTCGTTCACAATGAGCAGTCCCGCTTTGATGTTTTCTTCAACAGGATTAAATTCGGGCGCACGTTTCCACTGCCCGTTCAATCTACATTTAAAAAATGAATCTTTCTCTGCTTTTAAGTTTTCCGTTGTTGTTGTTTTTAAGCTATCCTCTGCTTTTATTTTCATTCCATGGTGTTTAAGAAGTAGATTTTCTCTAGGACTAATCGCCCCAGCTTCTGAAAGAACACACTAATTAGCAGACGGTATGGGTTGTTTTGGGTGGTGTAGTGTAGTTGGCGGGTCAAATCGAGTTGGACATTTGCAAGGAGCTTTAGTTCTAAAGCAAGAATGCCGCAGAGCTGTGAAAAAGAATACGTCATATTTATCGACTCGTTCGCGAACCAAATGAACAGTAGGGGGCCAAACTGAACCAACAGCGTACCACCAGAGGGAGTGTGTGTATGTGTGCGTGTTTATGCATGGAGTCCTTGTCTGTGCGCGCGCGATCAGAGAGAGAGAGAGAGAGAGG
>NW_004797392.1:1090074-1091825 GCF_000002075.1 Aplysia californica
CCCCCCCAAAACACCCCTCGTTGCTCCGTCCTGCTATGGTGTGGGAATGGACATGCTCAATCAACAGACCAAAGCAAAGGGAGAGCACTTTTGGGCGCTTGTCCGCTTGTGAAGATTCCTTGTTTACAGGTAGGTAGTAATTAATGACAATGTAAATTGCGTGTAAATTGCAATTATAATTAATAAGTACTATGATCACTACGTGAAAGCAAATAGGATTGGCATTTCGCTGTGGTGTATAGCAAATCACTGCCTGTTTAAAAAAAATATTTTTGAAAGTGTAGTTCAAAAGAAGCCCCAACAAAACGTGCGATTTAATCTTTTCGGTGATAAGGCAGGCGTTAGAAAGGGCAATAACTATTTTTGAACTGTTTCCAGCTGAATCAAATCAATAGAAATCGTTTAAAATACCAGCTACGAAAGACGTTTTTGTCTGTTTTCAAAACCTCACAAGGAAAATGTTACTTATGCTATTATGATATCGCCCCCTTAAACTAAATGTAAATGTTCTTATTGTGGGTAGTCCATTATAATTGCGTTCACTTCTGTCCAATGCAAAACTATAGCTACAGATTCAGCTTTTTGGAAGGGGGTAGTTGTTAGTTGTTCGAGTAGAGAAACATTACATCACCACAAGACGGGGCATATTATGATGCATGGAAAATGACTGACTGACTGACTGACTGACTGACTGACTGACGGACAGACAGACAAACAGGAACAACATAGAAAAGGAAAAAAGAAACTATCAGAGGCGCCCTGACAGCCTCTGGCTCACTCCCAATGATATTTAAAAGGGGATAGGGCCTTCAAATTATGAAGGTTTTGGCGTTTGAGGGTTGATTAAAAATTACTGCTTAAAAGTCAGTGTGTCAATTTGCAGAATCCGGCTCAATTTAGCCGTTTAAACTCACTCGCTCCAAACTAGGACGTGGCTCATAATATCGATTGCGTAGGCAGACAGATAACATTTAAAACACACCGTTTCTGTCTATATTTCAAGCTATTTGTCAACCAACTTAAATTTTTGTGAAGTTATTAAACAAAATCTTCAAAGCGAACGTTTGTTTTGTACTTTTCATTCTCTTTTTTTATTAAAGGCGGGATTTAAATATGGCAATTCGACTGCAGCCCTTGTTTGGATAGAGCTTCAGGCCTTCCCTGATGGCCATTGAGAAAAGTCGTTTCCGTTTTGAGATGTGTTTCTTTTCGTTCTTGTTTAATGTTTATTGGTACTCTTACTTTACTTTGCACTTTTGCTTTTTGTAAAACATCATTTAGCTGTTTCTGAACTCGTGCATTAATTGTTGTAAGATCTTTCAGTTTCCCATTCTCTTCTTTCTGACTATCCTAGCTCTCTTCTCTCTGCCCTTCCCCCCTCCTTATCAAATTCCTATTTTCTTCCCACCCCTCTTTCTTTGCCCCTTTTTACATTCTCTCCTCCCCCTCTTCCTAACTCAGCAGCCCCCCCCCCCTTTCCACAAACAAACACATAAACACTCATATTACATATATACACAATTACGTACTCACGACGCATACACATACATAATATGTACACGTACGTACATACAAACGCACACAAAAATACTACACATAACATAAGCCTAAAACACTCATGCACATAAACATAGACATAAATGTACATATCAAACTTAACCACAAAACACCCATTCACAAATGCACACCTATACTCACTAATTCCAATACACATTAAACACACACTCTATCTCCGCCACCCTCTCTCTCTC
>NW_004797392.1:1093666-1095432 GCF_000002075.1 Aplysia californica
TGTATGTGTGAGTGTGTGCGTGTGTGTGTGAGTGTGTATGTGTGTGTGTGTGTGTGTGTGTGTGTGTGTGTGTGTGTGTGTGCGTGTGTTCGGTTGGATAATGTGTGTGTGAGTGAGTGTATGGATCATGTGTATGTGTGTGCGTGTGTGTGCGTGTGTGTGCGTGAGTGAGCGCGTGTGTGGGGTTGCATTACGTCTGTGTCTTTGGTGCATGCTCAAGCTTGAGAAATTCTTGTATGGAAAAGCTGCTGTGCGGATTGCTGTGTGTTTTACACATGCACACAAACACAACGTTCTCAAGAGAGTTAGTGCGGAGAGGAGGTAGGGAATACTATGTCATTCAAAGTCAGAGGCACACATTAGTATTCGATTAAATTTAGAGACACTAATTATACCCCTTTCGTTCAGTATATTTGCATTTTGCATCCCTCTAACGGGCGAAAACGTACCAACAGAGAAGCCCAAACGTAATCTTATGATGTCATAGTAGTCTACTAAAGGGGCTCCAGTGGATGAGTGTCTAGTAAGTTCTTGCTAGACCTCTCAGACGACGGTTTAGGTGGGAGGACACTGGGGCGTGCCTTCAGCAACACCCTTAACTCATTAAAGACGCGCTTTCTTGTATGTAAATTAGGAGTTTCCAAGGACATTACAGCTTTCTAAAGGTGTCTCCAAATTATAACGGCCATTTTTTTCTCGGGAATTTTGCCTCTGACATCAGGCAACCTTCACCTCCTCCAATCTTGAATATTGCGGCATCTATTCAGACATGATGGGTATGTTTAAAAAAAATGAAAAGCAAAGCAAATAAACAGGCTTTAATATTATACCAATGATTCCATATGCCCTAAAATTGACGAGCGCCTGAATCCACCATGGCATGACTCATATAATATGTCCGCTAAGTCCTTGAAGAGTTAAAACCCAGCACAGGCGCATAATTATACATGAATGTACAAAAGTAGGCACGCAGTGTCACACAACCGCTATAATGCTACATTCGCTTAAACTATAAGCACATTACAATAAGAAGTTGGCCTTTTCGGGTATATTTTAAGTGTCATAAACCATGATCTTATCGTAGTAACTTTAAGGGATTAAGAATTATAACAATGATGTGGTACTCACTGTATACCTACAGTACTTTCGGTACGATCAGCTGATCATCGTGACTGGCCTGACTACCACTGTAGTACCTGTAATTAGTGTTCCCCCCCCCCCCCTCCCCTCCCCACTGCATATTTCGTCAACCTGCTCTTCAGCCGTTCCAAGCCCAATTTTTAATTATTTTTAAAAAGAATTGTACTTTTTTCATTTGTGGTATTGGTTGCATGTGTTCGAGGAATATTGAGTCAAAAACACATTCTAACTAATGAATAATTTAAGGAACGAGGCGTAATTTCTTTTCCCAATTCCTAAAAGAATGAACGTTTTCTTCCTCTCTCCAAAAGTACAAATTTTCTTTCTTGGATTAAAACATTTGAACATCTTACCGATAATTTGCACTGTCTGTGTCGTTATATTTTCTTCTTTCTGCTGATACAATAAATAATGATTTGAATTGACAAACAAAGACCCAGTTCTATGAACTGGAGAGAAATAGACCAGAAAAATATATTCGTTTGTATTGTATTCAATTTGCAAAATGATTTCTCTCTCTCTCTTGTCTCTCTGTCTCTTTCTCACTATCCATCTATATCAACCTATCTACCTATCTATCTATCTATCTATCTATCTATCTATCTATCTATCTATCTATCTATCTA
>NW_004797392.1:1096506-1098242 GCF_000002075.1 Aplysia californica
ACACACACACACACACACACACACATATATAGACACACACACGCAAACACACACAAACACACTCAAACACACACAAACACACACAAGCAGAGTAATACCTTAAAATCTTGTGAATGAACTTCAAGAATTAAGTAGAAGTTCTAGACTACATTAGCCAGATCACTGATCTATTAAGAGAAAAAGAAACACCTCGTATCCTCCAATTTACACTAACTTTCTGAATGAGTCTCCCTGGGATTTCCTCTTCTGTCCATTCCCATCCTTCCCACTCTCGAAAACACGCGATGTAGGACTTAGTGCAATACTCTCGGTAGAAATTACCCATTCAAGTCAGAAGTTATTTCGGTTGTGTGACCAAAATTAGAACCCCACTCCCCAAAGTAACGTAAAACGCCCGCACACGACGAAAATGTACCAGAATTGAAATTCCATTGATTAGGATGAGCCTTGTACAAATTTGCTTAGTGAGTAAAAGAAAATACGTAATGAGTACTTCTGAACGTTTGAGTCCTGCGGCATCTAGTCCAGGGTTTTAAACGCCTTTGTAAGTAAAACTAAGTATACCTTTTACATTTGGGCAAGGTCTATTATTAGTGACTGGTCCTTTTATTTAGTGTGCTTAACTGTAATTTTACAACCAAAGCATTGTGGATCAGCCGTACTCTAACTAAGTCGCCACGATAGTCCCATATTATACACTTCATATTTTCTAGTTTGTGATAGCTCGAAATGGGCTCTTACAGATAATCATGATCGAAATATTGTGTAATTAAAGGATATTGAAAATCAAATCACACATCCCGTTTATGAAAGCTTTATTCTTTTTTGTACAACGTTATACAACAATGTTACAATAAAACGTGGAAGTGTACGTAAAACAGAAGAAACAGACATGTACGTTGCTGAAATCTATTAATTTCCAAACACCCACATGGAATGGCACGATTACTGATGTATCTATAGGCAGATCTAACACTGGTGACTGAGCTCTGCAATGAGTTGTATTGTTTATGGTTCCACACAAACAAGGACTGCTTTGAAGTTACGTGAGCATACAAACGGATCACAAATCTCCCAACACCCTGTCCCCTCCCACTAGCTCCATATCCCTTACCCACCCCCATGCCATCCACACATCGACATTCCTTTTCTTCATCCCTTTTCCACTACCCATGACTCTAGGGTATTCTTTCGCTTTCTCCAAAGAGGGAGTTGGGTTGTTTCGCTTTCTCTGTTTGATTTTTTTTCTTGAGAGTTTTTCGCTCGTTTTTTTTCTGTTGGGTCCACAGGGTTAGGTCTTTAAACTTCAAAACGATCTATTTGTCCATAGAGACAGGCCACTGCTATTGCCTTTCTTTTTAAAAATATTGCTGTTGAAAGTTTACATTTACTTTGAGAGTCTCTGTGGATTAAGATGTCGCAACCCTTTAAACCAGCCGTCCTTCTCGAGAAGTTGAGTCAGAAAGGAATTCTGGACCAGTGTTAACACAGGTAGGTATCAGGTAGGTGTGGAGAGCGTATGAGATTATTGTAACCGTGAAGAAAGCTTGCGCGTAATGAAATAAAGTGTCCCGCGTAGACTATGTACAGCAAAGCTCAAAAGTGCTTCTCGTATCAAAGCTTTAAGTGTGGCTGGCGCTTTACATAATTGTTGAGAACAGAGAGGGGGGGCATACATGTAAGACAGACAGGCAGGCAGGCAGGCAGGCAGGCAGGCAGGCTGATAGATAGATAGA
>NW_004797392.1:1099116-1100376 GCF_000002075.1 Aplysia californica
AAAGAAAGGTATATGTTATATATATATAATATACGAAATTTTTTTGGATGTAAGTGTTTTATGGCGCTCGCAACTGCATAAGGTCATATGAGCGCGCAGAACACACCAAATATTTTCATTTGGTACGAAATTTTTAATTTTGCCCGGGTGGCGGCCGAAGCATACTCTTTTCGATTTTAGACCACCAAGGGATCTTTAGCGTGCACATCTTCGCATTCGGGACCTCCGAGATTTTTTGCTCTTGTCTGAGAAGGCTAGGTGTAGATCTTTTCTACCAGAAGATCAGGGGTGTGGCTGAAAGACAGCAGTAAGAAGGATCAAAGGAATAGCAGTAGAAAGGCTGCAGAAAGAGTCACGAGCCCAGTGGAGGGGGCAAAGGAGCTGAGGGGATTGGGAAATAAAGTGGAGACGAAAGCAGAAGACGGAATATTGAAAGAGAGAAGGAAAGAAGGTGATAGTAGACCATTTATTTTTAGAAGAAAATGTTTCCGTCGCTACCCGAATTCGAACCTGGGACCGTTGATTGAGAGGCGAACACCTAAACTCTTGGCCGCAAGAGACCCCTAATAATATATACGAGACGTAACAAATCAATTGAAGTTTGAAAAACTTGGTTTTTTTATAGACACGTTGCTCTTATTTTGAACGGGACATTACATTTCCCGTACTTCCTTTTAAACGTAATCTACCCTTTACGTGCTTGGAAACAAAACGAGACAGACTCAAACAAAGACAAACTGACAAATGAAAATGTAATCGAAACACGAAAAGCCAGACTTAATTTACGTTGCGTGCAGTCTTAAAGACATAAAGGTTGAGTGAAAAATTGATAAAATCAGACAATTAATTGTAATTTGAGCTGCAGGGAAAGAACTTCTGTTGTTTAGCGTCTGATTCTTGTTTCTTTAATTCTTGAGAACAGATATTATCACCGTACGCTCATGTTCTTGGGATACGGTTTTGTCCTCTGATTCCAAAGGTCCAGGGTTCAATGTTTAGTTTTAGTAAGGTTTTACGGCGCTCAGAACTGCGTAAGGTCACGTGAGCGCCAAGGGGTGGGTGTCAACAGAGAAGTCCAAACGGGGAATCAGGCTTACTTTGCTCACCTCTCCAGCCACAACAGCACAAAGGTCCTGTTTTGCCATCGACTATCATTTTGTTTTTACCCATTTCCATAAAAGCATTTCATCGTCCAGCAGTACAGATGTAGAGCTAAAAAAACGACACACACACACACACACACACACACACACACACACA
>NW_004797392.1:1100701-1102488 GCF_000002075.1 Aplysia californica
TCTCTCTCTCTCTCTCTCTCTCCAGAAAAAAAAACGTTTTCTGGGCCTAGAACAGCTGAACAATTGAGCTTGTCGGGGTTTTTTTGGAACCGACGTCTGGAGTTTCTTCAGCTGCTATTTAGTGTCCCCTCGGGACATTTTTCAACTGCTTGCCCGAAGATCAGCGAGGTAATCAAAATTTTCAAAAAATTTCTTTGCAGGTTAGTTCATGTTGGGAGAATATGGGGTCCGAATGTGTGGCGTCCAGTGGCTGATTAAACTGTACTTGGAACAATCTTGCAGCCAAGCTAATGAAACATTCGACACCTAGGAGTTAACACTTTCTTGATGAAACCATCCTTCTCCCCGTTCAAAGCTTCCTCGGTGTTGTCCAGAATGTCTCAAGAATTTGATTGTATCGAAATTAGTTCATTGTTGCAATCTGACCTTTTCGGTTATCACGAAAGAAATGTCCAATTGGCCTGAGATTCTCCAATGTTACACAGGGGGGCGGGGGGTGTCTTGTGGTCTTGAGGTACGATGTTCAACTCTCATTCAGTAGGTCCCAGTTCGTGACCTGACAGCGACGGAAATGTTTCTCCTACCACCTTTCCTGCTCTTTAACCTTGTTCTGCCATCTGCTTTCGCCCTCCTCCAAACCCCTTTGCCCCTCCTTTGGCCTCCTGACTCTTTCTGCAGCCATTATACTGCCACTCCTTGGCTCCTTCTTACTGCTGTCTTTCAGTCACACCCCTGTTATTAGGGTAGGTAAGATCTAACACTTAGCCTTCCCGGATAAGGGCGCAAATTCTTGGAGTTCCCATGTGCAAGTTACGCGAGTTAAAAATCCCTTGGTGTTCCAAAATCGATCAGAGTAGGCTTCGGCTATTACCCGGGCAAAATTCAAATTCATTCTAACTAAACTGAATATATTTAATGTGTCACGTGCGCTCATAGGACCATATGCAGTTGCGAGCGCCTTAAAACACTTTTTAAACAAACCACCAACCCCCCCCCCCCCCCCACACAAAAATTTTTTTTCATAAACACACATCACAACCTTTTTCATCCCCCCCCCCCCACAAAACAAATGCTACACAAACTGTGAATCCACGTACTTACGTGTTTTGTTTGTTTGTTAGGTTTAAAAAATGGTCCATTCATAGACTTGTATCCTAATATTCCCGACAGTGCAGTCTGGTGTAATTCCGGTTCACAATGGAGCGTACCCTTTGACTCTATTTGGAACCAAATGTAGGGCAAAGGAGGAAAATGCGTGAGCACTCGACAAGACCGAGACTGGTGCCTTTTGTCCTTCATTTGCGAGCCCATGATGAGCACCAGCGCAATCAAGGTTTTATAGAGAGCAAAAAGCGGCGGCCATGAGGGTGCTCGGTGCAAGCTATTATATTTCAAGTCTTTTTTTTTCTTTTTGGTAAATGTTTTGCGGCGTTCACAACTGCATAAGGTCGTATGAGCGCGCGGGACACATTAAACATTTTCAATTGGTAGGAAATTTAGAATTTTGCCCGGGTGGCGGCCGAGTCCTACTCTATCGATCTTAGACCACCAAGGGATCTTTAACGTGCGCAACTTGCACACGTATTTCAAGTTAAATATTGCTAAATTATATTGCTATAAGATGTTCTTAAACTTGTACAATCTCCAAAATGTCAGTGAGTGGAAGCAGAGCAAAAATTGTGGAGTGCATTCTCCAGAAGTACCGGTGTTCAAGTGTGATTCGAAGAAGAAGAAGAAGAAGAAGAAAAAGAAGAAGAAGAAGAAAAAGAAGAAGAAGAAGAAGAAGA
>NW_004797392.1:1103272-1104265 GCF_000002075.1 Aplysia californica
AAGAAGAAGAAGAAGAAGAAGAAGAAGAAGAAGAAGAAGAAGAAGAAGAAGAATTCAGCCTATTTGCGTCCGAATATATGAGGCAAAACTGTCTGTCCTTCTAAACGGACAGATTAAAATATATTTTGTACTTTTGGTCCCTTGACAATACATGTATCAGCCATGACAGCAAAGAAAAAAAAAAGTCTTTGACAACTACAAAGTAACATGATACCCAAAAAAATCCACATATTCCCGTCATTTTCGAAATACCATTAGACTGGATTTTGCATGATCGACATTCAAAGTAATGTGTTTAGACGAAACCGTACACCATAAAAAACTGACACTGCTCGATAACTGTTTCGAGAAAAACTCAAAATAAACTGAGCTCAGTTTGCTACCCATTTTAGTTTTTTTTGGTTTTTTTTGTGGAAAACTAAGAAGTTTGTTGTCATAAAACAAACCGAATTTTGTTTCAAAAACGTTTTTAAATTGCCAAACGTGCTCATCCTTTCCAACGTACAGAACAGTTTCGTAACCGCAGTGAAAGAACAGGGACCACAAACCACAGGAGGAAGATCTATAAATAGATAAAGGATCTCTATGCCCCCCCCCCCACTTCTTTCCCCCTCGGAATGTGAAGATTAAAGTACGGAACGCTAGTATTTCTAACAGCAAAATTCCGTATGTCCTTGGTACCGACTCTTTTGTACACCAAGTTTTCCGGGATTGCAGCTGTGTCATGTCTTGTTTAATTCTACGGCTACATTCAAACTGCACATGTAAAATGTTGCACACCACCGATGGATATATATATATACTTGGCCTCACGAATCTGGCGCTATAAGGAAGACGCTGAAGATCTTTTGGTTGTGATACTGGATTTGCATTGCAGTGTTTGTTGAAGGAGAACGTTAAGGACATTAGACTTTCTTTTTAGTCTTCTCGTCCGCTTTAGACACACCCACACACCCACCCACACACACCCACACACACACACACACACACACA
>NW_004797392.1:1105681-1109754 GCF_000002075.1 Aplysia californica
GGAGGGGGTTGTTTGTTGGTAGTTGCTTTTTGAGGGGGAGGGGGGTTGGGAGGCTGGGGGTTTTTTTTTTTGGGGGGGGGAGTCCTCATATACGTTATCTTCACCCATTACTTAAAATTTTGATGAGCAATACAGGTTTGCAGATTGAAACCTAGACTTCTATCTTCTTTTGACGCTGAAACTATCAGCGTTTACAGGTTACTCGTTTTTAACTGAACTTGCTGCGACGAAGCAGAGAATGGGTTTCACGACTTGTAAGAGTTGAACCGAATTTCTGTTTCAATAATTTACTTTTGAAGCCACTTCACCTTCAAGAACTTCGCTCGTGGTGTCAATGCTCGGCCTTAGACAAACAATACGCTACCGTTTGGTGACGAACGCCCCTTTCTGTAAGTGTTTGCCCGGCTTCATTCATGATCCTCTGTTTTCTATGCCGCCCTTCTCCATGCGGAGGAAGGCATCAGTCAAACACGAAAACATGCTGCTGGGGGCAGTTCACAGGGTGGGGGTCGGGCGAGGCCAATGCGGCGGTGGGATTGCACTAATACAGTACACACCTTGTAAAAACAAAGACTTTGAGCTTTATCTTTGGGTGGTTTTATTGTATCCCTATGTTGTCTAGTACTGAGTAGTACATTCTTTCTTTTGATTAGATTAGCTATATTATTATTATAGATAGATGAGATCTGTAGACACACGTCCCTTTGATAATATTATAATAAAAAGACATGAGTGATTGGATCTTTAATAAGTTTAAGTTAAGCAATCATGGATCTGGTGAAAAGTATTCTTCTGAGTGGTCTAACATCGAGCTCAGTCTTTATGGAAGCCTTCTCATCCCCATGTCTTGGCAGGTCCCCCACTTCAGCAAACACGATCCTACAGAATGTCTTCTCAAGCCGTCCAGGTAGCTTACAGCGTTATTCGAAGTAAACAGAACTAAAAGGCTAGCACAGAGGACCGTCTGTAACTCGAGTTTGCGCAACACATAAAAACATCGGGCTTCTCGTTGGTGGGTTTTTGCGGTCATCTCCTTCACTGCCAATTATGGATCTAGGCCGTGAAAAGCAAATTTTTGCCTTTTTCAAGTCTTCAGCCAACATCTACACACTGACCAAACGTGCTCAGGCTTTTTCTGAGTCCAAAAGAATGGTAAGAAAAAAAGATACTTTTACGGCTTATACTTTAATTGATCCAAGACTGTTCTGTTGTTGTTGCTGTTGTTGCTGTTGTTGCTGTTGTTGCTGTTGTTGCTGTTGCTGTTGCTGCTGCTGCCGGGTAGCTGTACATTGTACATAGCACTTCTTTTTGTTTGTTGAAAGAAAATTCAACACCTGGAACGATTAAAGTTAACCCAGTCCAACTGAAAGTTGTCTTGATAATATTACGTGTTCAGTTTAATTTGTCTAGACGTACATGTTATAAAATGCACACAGAGCGCAGAATTATAGAAGGGGACTCTCGTGGTCGAGAGGTTACGGTGTTTGCCTCTCATTCAATAGGTCCCGGGTTTGAATCCGGACAGCGACGGAAAATTTTCTTCTCTAAAAGTTTCTTCTTTCACCTCCTTTCCAGCTCTCTAACCATGTTCTGCCGTATGCTTTCGTCACCTCTTTCTCCCCCCACCCTTCCCATTTTGCCCCCTCCTCTGTGCTCCAGACCCTTTATGCAGCCTTTTTCTACTGCTACTCCTTTGCTCCTTCTTACTGCTGTCTTTCTTACCTCTGATCTTATGGTAGATAAGATCTAACACCTATAGCCTTCTCGGATAATGGCGTAAAATTTCGGAGGTCCCGTGTGCAAGTTGTGCTTGTCAAAGATCCCGTGATGGTCATAAAATTGGTAAGAGAAGCTTTCGGCCGTCACCAGAACATGTGGGCAAGATTCATAACTAATTAGAATCTACTACCAAAACTGAAAATATTCTAGTCAGAAGAGAAGATAGAGTACATGCATGTACTTTCGAAATCGGAATGTGTCCACCTGAAGGCAAGGGGGTCTACGAAGTAGGAAAAAAACCCCGTCCACATACGTAAAAAACAGTTGTACTGTAGGTTGAAGAAACGCCGTCGACTGCCCCTGATGAGATCCAGCACGGAACGCTAAAGAACAAAAGAACAATAAGAAGAAGTGCTTTGTTAGCGCGTGCTTTATCTTGAACTGGATTTTTTTAGGGGGGAGGGGGCTTGGTTTGTTTAATACATTTTTAAAAAATTGGATGACGGTTAATCACAAAATTTGTAAAACTCGTGTTATAAATAATTCTCCTTCATCCCTATAAAGTCTAAACTTATAATAACATCCTTTAAACCGTTTCAAATATAGACGATGAAGACTTATTTTCAGCTCGACAGCTCACAAAGGCAGCGAAGGGAAGCGTCCATTACCTATGAGGTTATTTAGTATTGATATTTTTAAAAATACCCATTAGATTGAAGATCTCACCTTTTACATTGCCTTATCATTTCTGCCCTTGTCCATTCATATACAAGCAGAACCATCAGGTAAGTATAGATATGGACATTTGAAATGCCATCATTTTTACGATGTGTTTAGCCGTTTTTTACGATGTGTTTAGCCGTCTGATCATGTTTTAGAAACGTAAAATTGAGGCTACTCTACAATAAACATACATGCTTTTGACTAGTTTAGAAAGGTAGCTACCAAGTGTTGATCTGTTTATGATAATTATTCCTGTCAACATCCATGTCGCTGAATCCCAAGACGGGTAAACTTGCCTCCCTTTTCTACCTAAACCTCCATTTTTATGTCGTCGGATGATTTCGAAAGGTGTTCTGTTTCGATGACCTTGGTTCTCCATAGCATAACATGGCGGGAGGGTGGCATTTTACAGCGAAGCTAGGTATAGATAGAAAGATAGACAGATAGATAGATAGATAGATAGATAGATAGATAGATAGATAGATAGATAGATAGATAGATAGATAGATAGATAGATATCGAAGGTCAGTATATGGAATCGTGTAATGAGTTGTTTAAATTGCAAGCCGTTGCGATTTTCAGTGTGCACTGTACAAGGGTAAAAGACGACTCCACGTTTATTTGAATATACGAAGGTGCGTTGTGCAAGTATGAAAGCAATACTGAATATTATGCCATCACTGATTGCCTGCCTTTCCCCAGCAAACGAGCAATTTAATTACCCGTTAAAGCGGGAGGGCAATCCGTTTTTATAGTACGTACTCCGTTAGTCATGCAGATGTTTCAATTTTGTTCTCTTTTTCTAAAACCCAAACAAAGACAGACAATTACATTAATGCAATACCAAAAAAAAAAAAAAAAAAGACAGATAATTACATGCATACAATACCAAAAAAGACAGTCAATTACATGCATACTATATAAAAAGACAGACAATTACATGCATACAATACCCCCCCCCCCAAAAAAAAAGACAGACAATTGCATGCATACAATATCAAAAAAAGACAGACAATTGCAAGCATACAATAACATAATATAAATGTTTGGGCTTCTGATTTGCGTGTGATTGTTCTAAATTTGGCACAACATTGCCTGTGGTGTTACTGATCGAACGTCATGTGTGTCCTCTGCTTCGTAAAAGAGTTAACTTGACCCTCCAACCCAAGACGGCCATGAGCAGTGGACAGAGAAGTATTGATCCTCTATCTCCCAGCAGAAGCTGGACATAATATTACTTGTATTATACTCCATCAGCGGGTGCCCTCTTCTCTGTCCGCATCTATTGTGGCTTCGGGTCATGGTGGTTAGGCTCTCAGACTTGCAACCGAAAGTTCGTGGGTTCGAATCCCGTCAGGGACTCGACGTTGTGTCCTCGGGAAAAGCACGAATTGTCCTCACTTCATCTAGGTGGGAATTAGTACACGGTTGTAGGCAGCAACATTATTTTTATCTATCTATACTATGTTAATATTTGAGCGCCCGAAATTCGCCTCTGAGTGTCCAAGTTGTGAAACATCTGAAAGAGTAAAATTGTTGTTACACCAAAGAGAGAAAAGGTGAAGGTGATGCTAGGACAGAGGACTAGGAGAAATGGAAAGAAATGGGGGAGAGAGAGAGAGAGAGAGAGA
>NW_004797392.1:1115276-1120319 GCF_000002075.1 Aplysia californica
GCAGCACCGTCACAAAGAACTGGCGCGTCATCAAAATGGCGGTGAGCGTGTTTGCTCTGTATTTCCTGACCGTCAGCCCGTGGACGTACTTCTCTGCAGTACAGAGCATCACCAGTGACGTTTTAGACAAAGGAGAAGTGGCACAGGTTCTCAACACGTTCAGCTGTTTTCATTTTTTCTCCAACTTTTTTGTGTATACGAGCCAGAACAAGAACTTCCGAGATGTTCTGAAGCGATATTCTGCTCGATTTTGTTGTACGTTTCGGCGCGATTCTGTGACACCCCAGACACCTTCGATAGAGCATTTCACAGGTTCACATTCATACTAACTATCCTGAAAGTGAATCCTTGAATATGGCTTGGGAAGACTACTGAAATTCACAAAGTACTCATTAACGTTTGCTACAACTTTTATTATTTGCTTGTTTCTTCTTTTTCTTGAGAAAATAGCTTTCCTATTTTTACAATTTTGGATTTTTTTTCAGTATTTTTAAAAATCCCTCATCCTGTCTTTGGTTCTAAGATTCAAGTTAAATCGGTATTTCGTTCTCTTCTCTGCGTTCTAACCTTTAATCTCGAACCACTTAACACTACTAACCAACAGCTATAAACCAGTAACGCTTAATCCTATCCCAAAACTTTCAGACTAAACACAAACCTGATCCTCTGGAGCTCAACCCACATCCTGATAAAAACACCAAGCCTAACTCCTCAACTGATAACCTCTATTCCCTAACTTTAAACTAACCGTGGCCTCTAAACCCTGACCTTAACACTAACATCTAAATCCTCACCCTAACCCTACACCAAAAGTAAGTATCAAAATCAGTCGTGAAAAGAGCCAAAACTCAATCTAAATCTTTTTAAAAATAATGATATGAATTTGAACTGACAAAGGCTAACCTAAAAATAAATCATGGCCTTGCATTACCCTAACACCAACTTTATCTTTAACGTAATCCAAATCTTACAAATCCTACCTTTGTCATAAACCCGAGCTAAAACCAGAAATCTACCAAAACCTTAACTTAAACTTCTAATATTAAGGAGAAGGGTGGGGGCTCTCGTGGCCTAGAGGTTAAGGTGTTCGCATCTCATTCAAAAGTCCCGGGTTCGAATCCGGGTAGCGACCAAAAAATTTTCTTCTCTAAAATTTCACCTCCTTTCCTGCTCTCTTGCAACGTTCTGTCTCCTGCTTTCGTCTCCTCTACCTGCTCCCACCCCTCCCCTCCTTTGCCCCATCCTCTGGGCTCCCGATTCTTTCTACAGCCTTTCTACTGCTTCTCCTTGACTCCTTCTTATTGCTTTCTTTCAGCCACACCCCTGATCTTCTGGAAGGAAAGATGTCTTCTCGGACAAAGGCGAAAAAATCTCGGAGGGCCCGTGTACAAGTTGCGCACGTTAAAGATCCCTTGGTGGTCTAAAATCGATAAGAGTAGGCTTCGGCCGCCATCCGGACAAAATTCAAAATTTCCTACCAACTGAAAATATTTGGTGTGTCCCGCGCGCACATATAACCTTATGCAGTTGCAAGCGCCGTAAAACACTTACCATTTAAAAAAATAGAAAATAAGATAAAAAATAAGGAGAAGGGCTACGCCTGAGGCGCACTATACCGATCGGCGCAATCTTAGCGCTGCTCGTTTTTTCAACGATTGTACAATTGCGCGGCAATCTTAAGATTGCGCTGAGCGTTTTAACGATGGTATAAATGCGCGGCACTTTGAAGACTGCGTTAATATTTTATATTTTTAAATTAAAAAAAAAAAATTCACTTCCATCTTAATTCTTTAACTCACATCAAGGAACATTCACATATATTTTCAAAAGTGTAAAAATATGAACATAAAAATGTTAATTTTAATTAAAGTTAAAATATGAAACTGAAGAGCTCATAAAAATGATACAATGCCAGTTATCAAACTAAAAATTTATTTTTTTAAAATATAGATTAATAACGCAATCCTCAGAATGTCGTGCAATCATACGATCGTTAAAATTAAAATCTCGCTGATCCGTAAATATAGCGCGGAACATCTGCAATCCAATTTTAGAAAAATAAGTCTCGTTGCCCTGGAGACTTCGGCCGTACAGACTTTTGTTGACATGTCTTATACAGTGAATACCTCATTATTTTCTATGGACATAGGTTGCTATTTTTCATGTGTGTTAGCAAACAATAGTTCTGCAAAATAGTCTGTTCAATTTTCTTAACCAAACCAGATAATATTATTGATTGGGGTTTTTTTTCTTGGGGTAGTACCAAGATTTTTTTTAAAACCACAGTAAAAGTCCACACTCCAGACACCATCACCTAAAATCTATTCCATATATATTACAAATTCAACTGAAATTCTATAGTGTTACATCTTCTCTTCATTCTGTGGAAATGTCATGATGATTGGGTGAAAAATAGTGGAGTTGTTAAAGAAAAAAGTAGAAAGCTACATAGAAAAACTGCGTTTTAGAAAAGGGGACGATAAAGAAAAAAAAAGAGAGACCTTTATGAGGATATTATGGTCGTGACCAACATGCCTGATATGAGACAAAGAAGGCTATGGGGGGTTTTTAATCGATTAGATTTTTGTAAGAAAGGCTGAAGAAGCCAAAAATCTCAAACCCATAATTACTTATTTTTACCCGAATCACGAATGTCAGAGTGTAGCCCCCCCCCCCCCACACTCCCCTTCCCCGACCATTTTAATCTTCAAACCTTATCTTAACCCTAAACTAAATCCTAATGGTAACTTCTTTACCTTTACCCTTATCTTATCCCCAACCTTAACCGTGACACCTAACCCAAGGCCCTAAAGCCATAACCCTAGTTTTAAATCATAACCACTCCCCTTCTTACCCCTCACCCTCACCCCCAAAACCCTGAACCATAGACTAATACATAACTCTATCCTTAACCCAACCTCAAAATACCTAACCCTGAACCCAATTCACTTATCGTAACGCTCACTCTGATATCTGAGCAGTGAGCTTTACACTCAGTATTGTGTTGTGCTGACTTTTTCTGTAATATGAAGTGATATTATGTTAAATATTATATAAATACCACTTGTTAAGTTCAGTCTCCGCTGATTACCACATGGTGCTTTCTGAGCCTTATTATGTCTGCTGTACAGAGTTCCTCAACAGAAAGCCACACCGAGATTAATGCAAGTAAAGAACAGAACAACTTCAGACACTTTACAGTTTCCAAAGTGAACAAAGAAATCGCGACAAGAAGTAGGCTATCCACGAGAAAAGAAGATTGTTTTGTTAGTGAGCTCCAGATCTAGAACTATAAATCATTCCATCTCTTGAGCAAGACGAAACAAAATACACACACACACACACACACACACACAAAGAAAAACCCCAGCTTGGGCTTTACGTGGTCGTCCATTCCATTTACAACAAAGCTTTGTTTAACCAAAGATAGTACAAGACAAGATGGGCCACTTCTCTCTTTGAGCCAATTAAAAAAGTGTCCTCAAAATTTGGTTGCGCCCTCTTCACAAAAGCGCACTCTTTGCGAACAGAGTTACCCTACTTGAGTTTTAAAAAATCAAAGTGAAACTAGCAAGTTTTGGGATAAATTTCGGAAAAACGCTTTTTAAAAATGGTTACGCTGACAAAAAACCTCTTCCGGAGGAAAAGGAGATGGTTTTCTTCGTTTAATTTGACTTTAGAATGAAGGGCGAGAGGTCATTAAAATAAAAAAAATAAAAAACTCCGCACTGAACGTACCCGAACTGCTGATGAACAGCAGTCGATCTGCGCACGCAAGGAGGTGCTATTCCTATTCTTCTTCTGGAAAAACGAAAGAGAGCTTCAAAACAGACTGCAGCGCCATCTGAAGCAAAGAGCATACTTCCTGCGGACACTTTTTAGGCTGAGTGGCCCATCTTGTCTTGTACTATCTTTTTAACTAATTAAAGACTTTGAGCCCGCGAAAAAATAAAATTGATCTTACTATGTAAAAGTATCGTGTAGGCTTGACACTTGACATCGTAATTGATGCTTTTGTGGAACAAAATGGAGTTCTGAGCCGGAAGGTGGTGTTCATTCGTCATCTAATACCTATGTTAAAAATATATAAAAAACACCAACAAAAACAAAACCCTTTTGCTTAGTACAAAGTGTGAAGAAGGGACATGTTCAATCAGTGGCCCAGACAACTAGCCCCGCTCTAAGAGAGATCTTTAGAAGTAGTATTTTTAGAATGTCAAGATTGAAGATCTTGAACAGAGATGAGTGAAGGGAAAAGACCAGGATAATAATATAACGAGTAGATCTAGCTAGCATCCGAGCAAAGAAATGAGTGGCGAAACATGATCGCCGATGTATGTTTCCAGTTCAGGCACTTGATGATGATGATGATGATGATGAATAGCAGGTAAGGTCGTAACCCTTGTCTTCTTTCTTTTCAGGTTATATTGATGAGAATTGGTAAGATTATAGTTTGCAAGATCAAGGTAGCCAGTTCAGGATAAAAACCACGGGGAAGCTTATCATTTCTGCTTTTGTGCGTCTAAGATCTACATGCTTTCGGTCAAAAAGAAGTTGACTGATCATTCATTTGGTGAAAATTGTCTGTCAGCTTTTTCTTGTTCTATATTCATGTATTGAAAAAGCCTCGTCATCAAGCATGGCATTGTATACAAATTAAATATTGATAATGGAAGCCAAAATGAGAATAAGAAATTTCTCCATGTTTCTTTCATCAGCTGTCAAAAATCCTACTAAGATGAGAAGCCTGTCTGTCTAACCGTCTATCTAATCCGTCTTGTGGTTTGTGTGTCTATTTGCCTGTCATATAAGTGTGTATATAATTAATGTAGATCTATGGTTGAGAAAGGGTTTTTTTGTATGCAGTTGAACTGATTTTCTTGTGACTATGTAATGTTTATCTTGTGTCAATGAAGTATTATGCTCAGTGCTCATGTGATCGATGAAAAGTGCCCTCAGCTTATACTCATATAGGATAGAGGGCTATATAAATACAATCTATCATTATTATTATCATTATTATTTTTGTTCATTATTATTATA
>NW_004797392.1:1122364-1123520 GCF_000002075.1 Aplysia californica
CCCCCACACACACACTCACACAAAGGGGAAAGCATCAGTTTCGTTGGTTGTATGTGCGCGGCACTTTTCCCCCTTTACCTAATTTGGCTTCAAACCTGGCCTAATGGTACGTGTACTCTCCAGCGTAAACCAGAAATATGTTATGTAAGTCAGAATGCACGATTTAGGATATTATTATATAACACGGCAAAGCGTGTACCATAGATTTTTATCTGACAAAAACTCAGGATGTGTTGCATAGCCCCTGCCTCACAAACTGAGAATAGTTTGCATAGTGTATGGCAACAAGAAATTCGGTGATTAAGATCTTGATGGTGGCTTTAGGTGAACGCACACTGAACATCGCTGTACAAAATTACTAAAAACTTATGCAAGCTATACTAAACAACATGAACTCACGAAACATCTAAACTCTTACACATGGATGCCCTCCTCATAAATATACATGTAGAATTTTTTAGAAACACAAAAAAAAGCAGTTTCCGCTAGTTGACCTCCAATTTCAAACCCTCGAAAATATCAACCAACCATTTTAATACTTTCGATCCCCTTGCCAGCAGGATAATGATTGACAATGTCCGTGCTCTATCTGCGTCTGCGCAAGTGGATCTTTACTCCCAATAGATCTTCTGGTCCCACCCCTCACACAAACATCGCAAATAAAAATTGTTATTGTCCTTTTTTTAAAACCACTATTTCCGGATCCGTGCTCTCTATTCTTTATAGTCGCTCAAAGTTACCGTTTCATTATGTTTTAGCACGAGTTTTACGGCACTTGCAACACATATAGTCTTATCTAGTGCCGAAAATTAGAGGTGTTACTAGGGAATAACACACAAGCAAAAGAAGGAGGAGACATAACTACGATAGATTGTATTTCATGGGAAGGGGGGGGGGGGCACGCCACACTAGAGCAACCGCCCACCATTCACAGCAATCCTTGAATGAAGCATTCTGCTTCTCCTTTTACTCATTTTCTCACCCCGACCAAGTTATCTTTATCATATTTTCAGGCTCTCGTCTCCTTTCAAGTTTACCTAAAACACACACCAAGGAACAAACCAAAATCGAAGACACAATGACATTTTCAAGAGCAGAAAAAGAGCGAAATCAACACAGTTGTGTGTGTGTATGTGGGTGGGGGGGGGATTTTTTT
>NW_004797392.1:1123620-1125191 GCF_000002075.1 Aplysia californica
GGGGGCGAAGGGGTCAGATCTACGTCCAGAAACTGCACCAGACCGACTTGTCTACTCAAGACAAACTTACTAAGAGCTCTTCACCAAATAATCTTAATTCATTACAGTGTTTCCTCACTTGGCGAGGGTGACTCACTAGTCCAATCAGCTTGTGGGTGATTCGTGTCTGAGGAGAAGTCCAGAGACACCAAGGACCTTAAAACATAACCTCATCGAGAGACACTCACACATCAAAGTCCTTCGTTGCATGAACCAGTTAACAAACTAACAAAAGATTCTATGTGAATGTCTGGGCTCTGTGGGCTGCATGCTGTTAATACATTTGCGGGGCATTGTGATAAAATCAGGTGCTCGTCAAAATTGTGGCAGGCATTTTTTCCGCTCGTTGGGCAATTCTAAATAATTCTTCTTTTTTGTCAGGTTTTTGGGTTTTGTTTTGTTTTGTTTGTTACCTTTTATGTCTATTTAAAAACAAATTTCTGTGTGGACTATACTAAAAACGTTGATCAAATTAACGAAAGATGTAAATTTGCAATGTTCAAGCACACTCAAGATTTGAAAGTCACCAGACATTGGGGATACTTTCGCTCGCTAATATTACCCCTGAAACCAAGCCACCACATCTCCTTCAATCACAAATATCTCGTCTTTTGTTCAAGATAGATGGGTGTTGTTGCTGTTGTTTTTAAATCGAAACCAAGATGAGTAAGCCTGCTTTAAGATGATAATAATATCCATAACCGCATTATTACGCCAAAGAGTTATTGGCGAGCGCTTGACTCCACCACGTCGCGACACATTTAAAAAGCTTCTCACACGTCTTTACCGATAGCTCAAATTTGCCTTGTTGGTGACACAGAGAATACTAAGCGCGCACGCCTGTGTGGTCACAATGCTCGGTGTTCTGCAATACGTTCAGCTTCTAACGGTGTGCTCACTAAATTAATTACCTCTCCTCTCATGACCGGCGTTTTTGGTGTAGCGGTTAGCGTTTTGCCGTCTCACATCAAGGACATGAGTTCGATTCCCATGTGGTCATGAGTTTTATCCAGTATCTCAGTCTTTCTATTTTGTGTGGTATCTCTCTCAGCCTGGGTTTGCCCTGACTGAAGCGACAGAAGCAGCCCGTTTTCTCTCTTTTTTTCCCGTTTTTCTTTCTTTCTTTCTTTCTTTCTTTCTTTCTTTTTTTTTCTTTCTTTCTTTCTGTCTTTCTTTCATTCTTGGCGTTGTCCGTCCATTGCAGGATGTAGCCCCCCAACAACGACCTCCATTCTGCTTAATCAGCTGTTTCCCGTGTCCAAGGTGTACCCGTCTGCTCTCTGATGTTATCTTGTTACATTCTATCATCTGGTCTTCCTCTTGATACGTTTCCTGTTTTTAGCCTCTGGGGTTTTTTTTTTAGGTGTGGGTGTGTGTGAGCGTGGGGTTTTGTGGTCGATTTCGTCGATCTGTTGACTTTCACTCTCCCGAGGTGACCAGCCCATTTCCAGTTTTGTTAGAGTATACATTTGGGGATATCTGCCAGTACGGGTTTCTCTCGTTTTGGGAAGATGGGGTGGGGGGGGGGGGGG
>NW_004797392.1:1125291-1126762 GCF_000002075.1 Aplysia californica
GGGGGGTAGGTTTTTGTTTTTGTTTTCGTTTTTGTTTGGACTTTATTGTCTGGCGGTTTTTTTGTGTGGTTTATTCGATCGTGTATGCTTATGCCTAGCATATTCTTTGTAATTGCTCTATGTGTTGTCTTAATTTCTTTATGATCATTTTTTGGCTATTGCCCAGGTTTGACACCCTTAGCGTATTACTGGGATAAGACACTGATTGTAAATTTGTCTTTTTAGTGATATCAGCAGGTTTTGATCTTTAAAATTAATTTTGCTGTCTCTTCCAAAGCAACTCCAAGCTGTATGATTCTTTCTGTTCACCTCAGTTTTTGTTCTTATTTTTTTAATTGTTTTTTTTTTTGGGGGGGGGGGGGTAATTTTTTATAGGACTCGCAACTGCATAAGGTCATATGAGCCTGCAGGACACATAACATTTTCAGCTGGTAGGAAATTTTGAATGTTTGTCTGGCTGGCGGCCGAAGCCTACTCTTATCGATTTTAGACCACCAAGGGATCTCGTGCGCAACTTGCACACGGGACCGCCGAGATGTTTCGCCTTTGTCCGAGAAGGTGTAGATCTTTCCTACCATAAGATCAGGGGTATGGCTGAAGCTGAAAGACAGCAGTTAGAAGGAGCCAAGGTACTGCAGTAGAAAAGCTGTAGAAAGTGTCAGGAGCCCATAGAAGGGGGTAAAGGTGTTCGCCTTTCATTCAATAGGCCGTGGGTCCGAATTCGGATAGCGAAGGAAAATGCTTCTCTCTAGAATTTTCTCCTTTAGCATCCTTTTCTGCTCTCTTACAATGTTCTGAGGTTTGCTTTCGTCTCCATTTTCTGCCCCTACCCCCCTCGCTATCCGAATTCAAACCCACGACCTATTAAATGAGAGGCGAACACCTTAACCTCTAGACCACGAAAGCCCCCGGTTTTTTGTTCTCCCCCGCGTACTTATTATTTGTCCGAAATACATATAACATGTACATCCTGTCATGTTTTCCTTGTTCTTGTTTTCTATGGCAACCGTTGTGTCTTTAGGGCAGTTCATCTTGTAGTTGCTTCTATTTTTGTGGATGTTAAGGCCTACTTTTTCGCTTTCGTTATTTATGTTGTTAATGTTAATTTCCATTTGCTGTTCATTTTCAGAGCAAGATGCCACATCATCGGGTGAATTTCTAAACAGTGTCAAAGGGGGCATAAATCTTCTACAATTGCAATGACAAAATCCCCTTGCATGGGAGTCAAAATAACCATTAAATTCTCTATATTAGGCATTGTTTTAACACTCTTTTCTTTAGCATGGAAAAGTTACATTACCTAACATGTTAATAGATAACACTCAACTGCATGTGAGCAAATAGAAATCAATAAAATACCACGTAGCGGTTTTTGTTTTTGTTTTTTGTTTTTGTTTTTTGTTTGTTTGTTAGTTTGTTGGTTTTTGTTGTTGTTGTTGCTGTTGTTTTTTTTGGGTTTTTTTTGGGGGGG
>NW_004797392.1:1128272-1130075 GCF_000002075.1 Aplysia californica
GACAGACAGACAGAGAGAGAGAGAGAGAGAGAGAGAGAGAGAGAGACAGACAGACAGACAGACAGAGAGAGAGAGAGGGGGGGGGAGACAAGAGAAAAGATTTACCTGGAATTAATGAGCAGCACGGGTGTGATTCATTTGGGAAAATCCTATTCAAACAGTTAGGTCGACCTTCAACCCAGAACGCCTAAAGGTCAATCGCTTACATCAGAGCCCTTCAAGCAAACACCTAATGTGCGTCTGTTAAAAGCGCAGACCTCGTCGTGCTGACTGCAAATACGGTGAAGAAGGCCTTCAGATCGAACACAATTACCTTTCTTTAGCTTAAGTTGGCATTTCGGGTGCTTTCATCCCTTCTTTGTTCTTCCGTATGCGTTCACACTGCTATTGACGATAAGGGAGCAATGTTGTGTATACTTTCCTTTACCAGCAGTATGATTACTTTGTTTTTTGTGCACTCTTATTGCAACAAGAACATGAATACTTTCTTTTATGAGCAGTACGATTGCAACAAGAACATGAATACTTTCTTTTATGAGCAGTACGATTGCAACAAGAACATGAATACTTTCTTTTATGAGCAGTACGATTGCTTCGTCCACAGTATGTTCAGAAAAACCCAGCAAAGACCACCAGAGTTACACATTTGGCATAATGATGTTTTCTTACGTGATTTTGCCAGACCCAATTGTAAGATGGAACTGTTCAAAACACTGGTGTCTCTGGTAGAGTGGTAAGGCATTTCACCGTCGCATGCAGTAGACCTGAGTTCGATTCGCGTGAGGGGAGAATTTTTATTGAGCATCTTGGTCTGTCTCCTGGGACGTTATATCCTCGTCGGCCTGGGGTCAAAGCTGACCTCCTACATGAACTAAATTGTGGTTTTGTTTTTGTTTTTGTTTGTTTGGTTGGTTGGTTGTTTGGTTGTTGTTGTTTTTGGGATAGGATGGAATGTATGCGGAGAAAAAGCTGGATATGAGCGTATGAAAAGGCAATGACAAAAAGAGTTGTTTTTAAAAAAAACGTATATCGAGGATTTTGTATCTCTGCGTTCTTTTATGTATTGTTTTTCTTAATGTAAGCATTTTAACGCCCCCTTCAACACAACTAGTGGGTAGTTGGCGGGTGCTCTGGTGTGGTTTGCTCCTTTTTTTCTTTTCAAACATCTATCGTCCTTATCTCTCATCCTTCTTTTTAGTGTATGTTACTCTCTTGTGTTGCACGTGCCGTAAACTCTTACTAAAACTAAACAACACAACCTAGATCACTTTTTTAAAAGGCAGACTTCCAACCTGCCTGTTAAGGCCAACCCGGGCTGACAGGGATACAACATTCTAACAGAAAGACCGAGATACTTAAAAAAAAAACAACAACCATTCTCTCCACTCGAGAATCGAACCCGAGTCTCCTTCACGCGAGAGGGAAGCGCTTAACCGCTACTTTTCAAACGCCTATCCTTTAATGTTGGCCTTTCATGTTTACTCTTGCTCGTTTTTTCCTACACATGCGAAGAGTGAATCCACGTGTCGCCGATCGGCTATTTCCTTTTTTAACGGGATTTTTTTTCACAGGGACATTCATACATAACGAAAAGATATCTGATTCTATGCCCCTCCTTCCCCCCGATTTCGCAATGTGAGTGCCAGACTGTATCTCCAGGGGTGCCAGAGTTTCAACATCACAGGATTCCGCTCTCCCTCTTTCCCACTTCTTATCATTATCTTATGTCTAGTCTCTGTACCCATAAAATATTCCATCCATGCTGGGGATATTATGATATAATAAATATGCATGTATGTATAT
>NW_004797392.1:1131080-1132230 GCF_000002075.1 Aplysia californica
ACAGACAGACAGACAGACAGAGAGAGAGAGAGAGAGAGAGATATAGATAGACAGATAGACACTGATTGGGTGTTTGAGTAAATATATATATATAACTGTTCTGACCATGTGGCACTCTTTTTTTTTACTTTTCCAGCCTTAGTATGGGCTAACTTCTATTTTGACAATGAAATTTCCAACCGATTTTAGTGTGATGCATACTTTTCAAAATGGCCTCGAAAGTCACGGGACCACATTGGCACAATTAATAGTATGTAATAGTATCGTTTTTTTACACTTATCCTAACCTTTTCTGAAAATTTGATTCCAATCTTATTCTTTTTCCAAATGACGTTGAGATTTTTGTGACATACCCTATGAGGGTGCGGTGGCGGAGAGGTTAGTGCGCTCGTCTCTGAAGCGGGAAGTCCGGCGGTTCGGACACGGATTTTTTTAGCCCCCTCCTGCCCCCCCTGCAGTAATGGGTACCTGACATCGGGTTGGGGGAGTAAAAACGGCGTGCAAAGGAACTGGCCACCCTACCACATTATGCCGAAAGCCCAGGAAATTGTCTCACTAACAAGGCAATCACCAATTTCTGGATCGGATGCGGGAACAACTTTACTTTTACCCTATTTTACCATACCCTCCATTCTTATGGGAGGTGTGGGTGTAAAACAGATTTTTTGGACTACATATTATGAGTTATGTGGATGGAACGTATTAATACGAGTATATATGAGGCAAGACGCGGTGGAATCAGGCATAGACTATTTTGGGGCATATTAGGGAGCTACTGGAATCATTTGTTTTCAGCGAAAAAATACCCATCTATCTTGAATAGAAGTCAACGAGATTGAACGAGGTCAGGGACACCTGGTGTCAGAGGTAAAATTGGCGAGAAAATGGCGAGAAAGTTTACTGAATTCGTTCGAGTGTCCTTGAAAACAGCAAATTTACATTGTTTTATGCCTTTGATCAATACTTTCCAGTAAAAGCCACCCAAAAAAATTAAATATACGAGGAAGGTGTTCATTACAACAACAAAAAAAAGAGACGAAAATAGTGTTTTCTCGACGAGCAGAAAAATGTCGGTTTCTTGGATTTCGTTATTTTGACGACTGCCTGGTTCCACCACGTCGTGGCCAAAGAAGTTATATATATATAATAA
>NW_004797392.1:1132598-1136250 GCF_000002075.1 Aplysia californica
TTCTGTGCATTTTAAAAACTTTTGTACGTTGGTTTATATATTTTTTTAATGTAACTGGTTTGTTCCTAAATGGGAAAAGTTGTCACAGTAACTTACTAAAATCACTCAAATTTCATGATCTCTTGTTCTTTTATTCACAGAAGGAGAAATAAAACAGATTTTTTCCTGCTAAGAATTCAAAAATTGCGTATCATATGATACGCTTGTAGGGCTTGATCGTTCCCGGTGTGTTGATCATTCTTACATACCTATATTAATCAGTTTTTTGCTCCTCCTGAAAAATTAGCTAAAACCTCAGTACGTGGAACTGGCTCTACCCCTTTTAGAACGAAATATTGATTAACATTAACTTTCCCATTCAAGAATCTATATTATCATTAATTTTTTCTTGATGCATTTGTGACGAGTCCAACCATTGTACCACAGACCACAGCTAAGATCGTACATAACAAGATAGTTCACCCTTCTCTTTGAGCCAATTAAAAAAGTGTCCCAAAATCTGGAAAAGCGCCCACTTTCCGAACAGAGTTACTCTACTTTTGTGAAAAAAAAAATAAAAGTGGAACTAACAAGTTGTGCTATTCCTATTCTTCTTCTGGAGAAACGAAAGAGAGCTTAAAAACAAAGACTGCAGCGCCATATGAACCAATGCTCGGACTTTCGCAGACACTTTTTTGGCTGAGTGAACTATCTTGTTACGTACGATCTTTGACCATAGTTAGCCAAAGTGGAAGCGCAACGGATCAAGTGATCTTTTTTAGGTGTGCCTTCCATAATATAAAAAATATGATCGGTCTGTCAGAATAAGGTCACTAATAATATCATGGCACCTGAAAAAGGGACAAGGGACAGAAAAAATAATTATAACAAAAAAGATCGATCTGTATAGAAAAAGATACCAACAAATTTTGCAGCAAGTTGGCCGACAATTGTGACGCAGAGAGCGCCTTTAAAAAAATAAATTCTTCAAATATGACCCACTTTCTGTTATTTTTCTTTAGTGTTTTCTTTATACATCACAACAGTTTCAACATAATGAGTAGAAAAAAGGTTTTACATTTTTTAAAAGACATACACAATCGACAAAGGGAAAGAAAAGAGGTATGACCTCCTCTTCTAATTTTTCTTTGTGTTCTTTTAACAAAGATGCTACGCAAGCTGTTTTATTAGCTTATACATGTATTAGGTTTGTTAAGCTAAGATTTCAAATTCTCTTAGACCTAAGTCTCCTATCTCTTCCTCTCTCATTACTTGCTCAGTGTAGGTTAAATGGATATTTACAGGGACAAAAATGAAGATGTTTGTCTTTGGATAAATAAGGCCTAACGGAAGCTGAAGGTTTGTTTTATGGGTTCCAATTTGTTCATTGTGTAGAAAAGATTATTATTGAGAAAGGTAGTAAAGCTGGTAATCTCCGTTCTGATCTGCAAACGGTTTCAAATTACGAGACGCTACGGGGCTAGAAGAAGTGGACAAAGGAGCTAATAGTGGTGGGTGGTGGGGGATTCGTGTTGGGAAAGAGACAAGTCGCGTCGTCAGAGCTTTGTGTGCGCTAGTTTCCAGGTCACGTAAATTATCTTAATAAATAGAAAATTCTGCGATGAATGCCCAACACTATAAAGACAGTGTCTGAAAGCCAGTCAACGTGTTGACTTGAAATTGAAAACTATTATTCATTTCCATAGATCACAGCCCCAAGCTGCCCGTCACAAATGTTTAGCTATTCAAGTCCGTCCTCCTTGAACGATTGCTGTCTGTGGGTGTGACTTCTCCGTGCAGTAACAAAACATAATGGCGAGATTCTACCTTTCCCAGCACTGCCTCTAAATAAAACTGTGGAGTGCAATTCAACAACTTAGATTCTCTTTCACGATTACATTAACACCTCTTGCCTGATATCCAGTAGTTCTACTATTCAACAACTTTCTGTTCGTAAAATTGCAAATCACATCCATTTTCGTTTCATTTTCACGAAGTCAGCTGAACGTCCACCCAGTGCTCGACTGGATCAGATTTGGGCGAAGCATAAACAGCTGCTGAACTATTAATTTCCCTTCAGTTTAGTTCTATTATTTGTACGTGTGTAAATCTAAGGAGACAAAATCTATACACTTACATTAACTCTCTAGTAATATAACTCTCGTGCTTTTTGTGTGCGACCCGCGTTTGTTGAAATAGGTGGAAGGGAAGGATGGACTTTCTACGTCTTGTTGTACTGCTCTGTCTTTCTTCAGGTGCAAATATAATGTTTGTTGTTGTGTGTTGTTTGGCTTTTTTTTAGGGGGGGGGGGGACTATTTTTTAAATAAATTGTTTTTCTTCCCTTCCTGATTTAAAATTTAAGTAATAACCCCCCTCGAATATCCGTTTAATCTTCATCAAGGTTTAAGTTGATAATCAATACAAACAGAACTGCCCCTCTCGAATGACTAATTACCGCACCAGCAGGTGAAAGTATCAAAAGATCCAATATTCTGTCTCATGAAATGCTCTTGAGTGACATGCTATTGTGTCAATTTAAAAAAATACGGGGTCTCTTTTTTTTCTAAACAACTTCACCCAATTTTCTCCCGGTTTGGCCAGTGAGAAAAAAAAAACAAACAATAGTATTCCGAATCTCTTAACACAGCCTGCGATTTGGACACGCGTGCCCATGCCTGTATCAGTTTACTTTGCATTGATCTGTTGTCCGTATTTCGCATGTTATGTCAACAACTCAGATTAGACGCACGGAGATGAAGCGAAGCGATTCTAGTATTGTTTGTTTCAACTCAGATTACTTAGATTTCCGGTGTTCTGTCAGAAAGCTTTTAAAACCATATTTATTTGCTCACTAAAATAGACACAGACACATGCTTCAGTCTTTCTCGCGTGTCTTCGTGCTACATGTATTCAATCAACGCACTGCTAAAAACAGAATCATAAATATTATTATAGAAACGGGAGACAGCGCGTCCCGCAGAGATAATGGTGCCGCTCTCACTAATCCCCTGAGATCAGTCAACAAGCCTTTCAGTACGTGGGTGACAACGATCAGGTTGGTAGTTTTAATAATGCATACTACTCGGCCGACTCGTCATATTGCTCATTATCTGAAATGGTTTCAGACCATACTATAGAGGTATGTTGGAAAGCTGTGGGGCTGTTATGGGATGCTGATGTCAACTGAGTTCTTTAACTCTTTACAATTCGTTCCTTTCAAAATCGAACATAATGTCCAATGTGCCTATCAATCTCATATTTTAAAATAGTGTATCAATTTGGTGCTTCTACATAGAATGTAAGGTTGTTGTTTTTTTGTTTTTTTTAATTACGTTGATTTCACATCAGTTATTGGTGGCGGTGTATTAATAGATCATTTCTCGTTGTACAATCGACTGCGGATGAGTTGATGTCGTCAGAGGAGTGGGAAAAAAAGTTCAACTTAACAGTTGGGATCTGGAAACAACAAAGAGGTGCTGGGACCCGAGAAAAAAGATGAACTTAACCCGAATAGTCGTCATTGCTGATTCAGACTTGCCTGAATGTTTCAAAGAATAGTGTTTAGTTTTAGAGTTAGAGATGCAAGATACTGTTGTACAGTTCCCCTAGACTTTTGCTTAGTTAAAAGCAGTAGGTTGTAGTTGAAGGGCAAGGCGCGGGGAAAAGGTCGG
>NW_004797392.1:1137683-1138591 GCF_000002075.1 Aplysia californica
CAACACACGTAGGTCATATAAGTGCCGAAGAATAGAGGTATCACTACAGTCATGAGAAAATAACATACATGTACTAAGAAAAAACGAAGAAAGATAAAGAAAATAAATCTCTGATAGGCTAGGAAAGAAGGAACAAGCCACATCAGAGCGCCAGCCCACCTTCCACCTATATAATTAACCCTATCCGTACGCCCAGGGGTAATTTTGTACCCCCGGGGTTGAATTCTTCACGTTTTAGAATGCTTCTAGTACACGAAAATCTCTTTGAAGCTTTCAGTAATTCCTCAAAAAATCATTTTGACAGACTGCTATGTAAAGCGTACGGATCGGATTAATGAGTAAATTTACCTCTTTGGAAAGTGGTGGCACAGAGTCCCCCACGTCGTAAGGATACGATAATAAAACAATGACGTACGGGTAGGGTTTTAAAAAAAAAATTTTTTTGTTAAGTGTTTTACGGCGCTTGAAACGGCGTAAGGTCATATGAGCGCGCGGAGAAACATAAAACATTTTCAGTTGGTAGGAAATTTTGAACTACTCATATCGATTTCGGACCACCAAGGGATATTTGACGCGCACAACTTGCACACGGGACCTCTGATATTTTTCGCCCTTTCCGAGAAAGCTATGGGGTAGATCTTTCCTACCCTAAGACCAGGGGTGTGACTGAAAGACAGCAGCAAGAAGGAGCCACGGAGTAGCAATAGAAAGGCTGCAGAAAGAGTCAGAAACCCAGAGGAGGGGGCAAAGGAGGTATGGGGTGGGGGCAGAAAGTGGAGACGAAAGCAGACGACAGAGTATTGTCAGAGAGCAGGAAAGGATGTGAAAGGACACAATTTTAGAGAACAAAATTTTCCGTCGCTATCCGGATTCGAACCCGAGACCTATTGAACCAGAGGCGAACATCT
>NW_004797392.1:1139200-1159207 GCF_000002075.1 Aplysia californica
GGGTTTCCCCCTCAATTAAAAAAAAGTAGATTTTTACGCCCCCAACGACACAAATTAGATTAGAGATATGGGGTCGTGAACTGTCTTTGATTATAAGGCAAAAAGACTGTAAATCATGTTCGGTATAATTTCAAGTCATTATCTTTGTAATGTAATGTGCAAAGTTGGAAGTCACACATCAATGGATAGGGTCACAGAATTGACTACAAAAAGCAACAAAACAAAACAAAACGTAAACGTGTAAATGATGTCCTTTCACAACCGCCTTGTTCACAAGACCAGGTGTACAATTTCCCCTCTTCTAAATCTGTGAATAAAAAGTCATACAAATGACGCTCGGTGGGTGCAACGTACTGTCAGTAAATGATATATATACATTGACTCAAAACGGCTTGCAAAAAGGTATATCGTCGGCGAGTTGTTAAAATGTACTAATCTAAGAATACAAAATGTTTCAGGAGAGAGGAAAAAACCCAACAAAATTGGTTCATTCTTTTGACAGCTGTAGCTTACCTACTACATGTATATGGTTTAGGTTGTTTTGTTTTGTTTTTTCTTTTTTCCCCAGACATTAATTAGAATTTGAATTTCGACAAAATATTTCTAGAGCACATGCAACCAGTACCACCGATTAATTTAGAGCCTGAAATGTTTTGGGTTTTTTTTCCAATAAAAAAATTTGGGCTTAGTACGTTTTAACAACTGGCTGACGATATGTAATAATGCCTTCAACTTCAGAATACGAAACAAACATTCTGTATAGCAGAAAAAAAAAGGAGGGTGGGAAAATAACAAGATATCTGTGGCACCCACACAACAGCTAAAGTAGTACAACTTTTCTTTCTTAATGCAAAGAAACTTCGGTAGCTGTATATATTGCCCTTAAAATCTGAAAATGAAAAAAAAATGGCAAAGAAACAGATTTGGTCAAATATAAAAATAAATATTTAATGAAAAAAATCAAAAACACTCACTGAATCTGATGATCCTAAGAATTATAAAATAAGAAGAGGGAAAAGTTTTATAACATTTAACCTCTTAGTAAACGGATAAAACTGTGTGTGGGCCTACAACTCAAACACAGAAAAATGAAATAATGGGGTATTTTTTACACCCAAGGAACACAATTTAGATAATTTAGCAGGTAAGCTTCTACTTCTACCTGTCTGCAGGGCCATCCCAGCCTGAGAGGGACACAATGCCCCGGCAGACAGACCGAGATACTCAATAACAATTTTCACCATACTAGAATTCAACTCTGGTCCTCTGAGTGTGACAGCAAAGCCCCTAACTACTACAATACAGACGTGGCCGTTCATACATAGTTAGTTATAGTTGAATTTATACAGTTGGACTCAGAAACAGTAAACTTTGAAACAGAACAGCTTTGTCTCACCATTTAGACAGGGAGAGTAATTCCAATTCCCAAACACTGGAAAGACCAATAAATATAATATATACAAAACAAGGGATTATTGACATGGCATACGACACACAGGGAAGTTTATAATTACCGCTATTCATATTTCCAGTCCAAAAAATTTCAAGCAGGAAGAAAGAGAATTTCATTTTTGTCTCCACCCCCCCCCCCCCCATTTTCCAAAACAATTAAATTTCCAATACATAATACTATCAATACTTCCTTTCTTTTCTAATCAAAACACATAGAAATCAGCACCTATTTTGTGGAAGCCAGTAAATATCTTCTAAGGATTATTACAGATAACTGGCCAGCAAAGACTGAAGCTCAAAATCAAATACAGAAACATAGGAAGTTCACACACATAAAAAAATAAATAACCCATACTAAAGCATAAACATATTATTATCAGACTTTTCAAGACAACACAGCAGTTTTTTTTTAAAGTAATGGACGGAAACTGCAATGGAATGTTTTGATTCGATTCTGCATAAAAATTCCTGTGTTTTAATAATTAACACCATGACTGCATTGGCCTTAACAATACGAATAAGGCAAAAAATGTAAAAACCACCATCTCTGCAGCTTCTATATCTTAGTAAACTGTTTTAAAAAACTCCCT
Organism: Aplysia californica; assembly: GCF_000002075.1. Taxonomy (NCBI): domain Eukaryota; kingdom Metazoa; phylum Mollusca; class Gastropoda; order Aplysiida; family Aplysiidae; genus Aplysia; species Aplysia californica. The sequence goes on from NW_004797392.1 coordinate 1,141,243, forward strand.
GATCAGCTCTACTTTATTCAATCTTGAATGTTGACAGTAAAGAAATAAAGTCACAACCAGTAAGTAAAGCTGAGACAAATAATATTGTTGTATAAAATACATATAGCTACTGTAGACATTTTATGCCCACTCCTGACACAATTTAGATCATTAAGGAGGCCAGTGGCTCCAACCCTGCCTGTCAAGACAAACCTGGGTTCAGGGGGATACAACTTCCCAGAAGACAGCTGATGCAGAGAGGATGTTCAATAAAAAGTTTCCCCAATCAGGAATCAAACTAACTTCTTCTGCATTCTATGGCAAAGAACCTAACTGCTACACTGAAGACGCGAGTGACAAATGACAAGACTTCTGACCTCTGGCCTCAGATGGCTATTCTAATAATTTCACAATTGTTCAAACATTTCATTCTGGCCAATTTGAAACAAAACATTTGCTATTTGCAAATTAATAATTCACATCTCTATGACCTTTCTTTACATGATGTCTAACATGTCGTCAATCTTTTTAGGTCTGCTGGAGTCTAAAATGGCTGACTAATTCATCCTTCAGCTTGACTCAATTTGACTTCAGATCATCTCCTGGAACAAGTCATGTCAAAACCTATACTCTGATGTCTCACTAAAAGAATACAAAGGAATATAACGAACGATGGAAATATTCCGAAACTTCTACGTCCATTTTATTTAAACAGAGTTTTTGCTCAGTTTGAATGTTAACCTAGATTTTTATTGCCTATGTAGAATAAGAAAATAATAAGACAAGAACTCAATTAAGAAAAAAATAAGCAAAATATTCAAAATCAGAACCCAACGATTCATAAAGGAATAAAGGTACTTTCCATCCTTTCATATGTCATATACCACTCAAAAACGGATCTCCAAACCAATTTGCTCGGACAAGCTTACATTACACAAAAAATGTGGTACAAAAATGGTTAAATGATGACTGCAACGACTATAAAGTGCAAAGGGTAAGATAAACGACTTGACTGAATAGTCTGCACCTTACATTGAATGCTGTCATCTACACATATCAAGTCTTAAACAAGCACATGACATTCCTTATTCAAAACATATACATAGGGTGTAATACTTTTGTGAACTGTGTAAGGATCTAATGCTACAGGGGAAAAAATCTGCAAATTGGGGACTTACCAATGCTATGGAATTACATCATGGTAACCCTCATCCTTGGAAGAGTAGGAATAATATTATAATATACTGTCACACCACAACATTAACAAAAGCTTCCTTTGTACTCAGGTATATATATCAGGGGATATGGAAAAGTAAAAAAATATCAGAACTTTTTCATCTCACATTCGCCCTCTCCTTCCTTCCAACCTTCCCTATACATACATATACAAACATACCATATTGTAAGCACACATACATATAAAAAAATCTTCCACCCTCTCATCAGACATCAAACAACAAATGATGAAAGGTCACATCAAGAAATACCCGATTAAAATTAAAAGTTAACTTTCATCAGCATTTATGTCTTTAAATTTCATCACATTTCACATATCAAAAACATCATAACTCTTGATTATGTTGGAGAATATATCTCTAAATGTACCACTGACTTGCAGTAAAATGTGGGTAAAACTGAAAATGTGAATGTCTTGACACTACCACAATCACTGTACACTCTCTTGTGTAGCAAATAAAAATATAACAGACCACAGGACATTCTAGTAAAGGTATCCTTCCCTTTGTGCGAGTCTAAGAAGTTAAAAAATGCAAAATGAATGGAATCACAATGTATAATTATGAAATTGAGACAATACACCATTACTATACTATAGTCCTGAGCCATCCTTCCAAGCTCGTTCCAAGTGAGCTTCATCTCTCTCATGTCCCTTTCCACGCATCTCCTCCATGTTTCCCGTGGCCTACCCCTGCCTCATGCTCCCTGTGGGTTCCACTGCAGTGACTGTCTTGTGACGTTTCCGCTGGGCTTTCTTAATTAAGGTGTATCCCATCCATTGCCACTTTCTTAGTCCTAGTTCTACTTCTATATCCTCTTGTCCTATCCTTTCCCACAGCTCTTCATTCCTTATTTTATGTTTTATAGTTCTCTAAAATGTGCGTATTTTATGTGATATGGGCCAGTTGCCTTAAACACTGGAAAAACACCTTAGGCATCTACTTATGGTGAGCATCCTCAGAGAGGCCAGGCTTGTCAGCAGACATGCTAGCAGGTATTGATCTCCCTCAAGGACTAGCCCTGGAAACAGACGGTGTGCGAACCCTTTGCACTGGGACCAACCATACAGAATTGATTGCTGTCCCAGTCAACTGTTCCCCAGGACCAACATTCCGGAAGTTGATCCACAGCGAATAACTTTATCACCTACATATTTTTGGCAAATTTATAAAACATATCAATACTTTTCCCTTATGAATAGAATGTTTATCTTATTCTTCACGAGGCAAAGAAAATTCATCAAAATCACTTAAAACCATCAAAAATGCCTTTGAAAGCATTTCAGTCCTGATTCATAGTCATTTTCATTGCCTTTTCACCCTCTATCAGGATATAGGCCAAGAACAAAGACTTTCCACCTTTCAATATCCTGAGCTAGCAGTTTGATGCTATTCCATGCCTTTCCACTTTTCTGCGAATCAACTTCTGCGGCTCTTCTCCAGGTTCCACATGGTTTTCCCTTTGATTCATAGTACCTTCCGATTAAGGTCTAGGCTTAGACTCATTCATTTTATCAAGAATGGTGACAGATTCGAAATGACTGACGAAAGAATATTCACCAATAAAGTACTACCTTCAAAAAGAAAGATGCACTAAAAACATTTAAACTGATGGTTTACTGTCTACTTTTTGGTAATGTCTACACTATACATGATACTGGAAGTGCAGGCAGATTTAATGCTATTTTAAACTTGGGTTACTGTAGCTACTACCTTGTTAAACGGCCGGTGAACAAGCTTTCACACCTCAGAGAGCAGTACAAGGGTCGAAAATTGAAAATGAGAACTCACTCGCAAATAAAAAAAGAAAAAAAAAGAATAGCAGGCAAGATAATGTAAATGGTACAACTAAACCTACCTCAGGGCAACAAAATCCTTTTTACTTAACTATAAATGGAAAAATAAATCACATCTAAATACATGGAGAGTACTAAATTTTTTGTTGTCAAACCCTACAAAAATGGTCATGATTTTTTTTTTAAGCAAAAAAAAAAGAAGTAAAAATGACTAGGTAAAAAGTAAACTGACACAACCTCAAACAACAAAAAATCAAATTTTTAGAAACTCTATGATGTAAACATATCACCTACGAATCCATCAAGGAAACAAATGAGATATTACACTTACATAACAAGAACTTGAGTACTTGGTCCTGGGAGCAACATCATAGCACTCCGGGCATTGACATAAAGAAAGAGAATGCTTTCATGCCAACAGAGTACAAACATCATGGAAGTTTCCGGCACTGAGCGCAATGCAGAAACTGTAGCACCATTTTTATAACCATCAGGGGGGGGGGAAGAAACTATTCTACTGAATATAACATTGGGCAACCAGAAAAGCTCACAACCTCATCCGAGTAACCATAATTAAAAATACACAAGATCAGTAATATCACATTCAAATTCGTAGGATGCTGATGAAAAGTTGATGAACGTCCGAAAAGAAGGAGACAACCAGAAAAAATTTTTATCACAAAGCAAATCTAAAATCAAAGTACAACGTTTTAAAAAGAAAAAGAATACATCAACAAAAATATCCATTACCTGTGTCACAATTCAAACATCTCAGAAAACATGTTACATTATTTGCGTGGTGGAGTAAAAAAACAAAAACTTATGACATTCATTCAAAACAGTTTTGCTCATATCAAACTGACATTCAAAACCAGACAAAGAGCACACCTTTGTTAAGTTACAATTGACCTTCATGTTACATGTATAAAAACACACACACACACACATATGAGGCCCCCCCCCCCCCCCACACACACACACACTCACATACACGCATCAACCTCAAATTAACAACATTGTCACTCTCGCTACAGCAGTAATTCCTTTTGGCAACATCAAGGCAATAAATTCTCTCAAAATGTGGAGAAAATCATCTGTCAACTTTAACTGCTACAACTCCAATTGTGTGTATTTCGTGTTATGGTAAAAAACATAAACGCATCTCAATTCAAAATAAAATAAAAGTTCAGCAAGATGCAGTAAGTAGTAGGTCAAAATGTAAATGACATATTAGGTGAAAAGTTAATAACTATTTTAAGAACAAAGCGATAAGAAATTAAGTTTACAAAGAGTGAGCACTTTACAGTGGAGAGTTAAATTGGATAAGTTTTGGCAAAGTTAGGCAATATTTGTACACCTAATATAATTTCCATTTAATAATCATGTTTTGACAATGTATTTCTCAAAGGTGCTTCTTACACAAAGACAAGGCAGTTTTTACAGTTTCTTATGTTAACAATATAAAAAGACACTCATTAATGGACTGGAATTCATATAAAAGTGTTATAAAAAAAGATGAATAAAAACAGACAGCAGACTAATCATCATTTCGCCAAGAGGGCAACTTCATAAAGCAATATGAAAAAAACCCAAAAAAACCCCAAAACCACGAACTAAATGCTTCAACCGTGTCTGTCAAAGCCAACCAAGTCTGACCTGAGAGACAATATCCCACGAGACAGATTGTCTTTGATTAAAATAAACTTCCCCCAAACTGGATTTGAACTCACACCTTTCATATACAATGGCAAAGAGCCTAACCATAAGGCCATCTGCGGGTGAGATTTTCCCCATTTTCTAAGAGTTTGACCATACATTTGTCCCCTCCATTTTTTAAACCTACATCCATTTTTTTAAAAGTTTCAAGCGCCTGCTTGAATCAATTATGTTTAGGAAGTCTTTTAAAAATAGGCTTTAAAAAACTATTTTGCAATTTTGGGTCTTGTTTTTTCATGTTTTCTTCATTTTTTTCAAATATTTACTTTTCCGACTTTAAATTACATCTTCTCCTTTATTTTTCACCTGAATAGCTTCATTATTTTACACATTGTTCATCCATAGGTGACCTGTACTGAAATAGAGCCCTTTCTGAAGATAATAGAAGAATAAAATTACAATCACGGCTTTTGTTGGGAATTAAATCTTTTTTTTTACCATTTATCTATGTATATATTTCCAGAGTCCATAATTATCTTCAACATCGTTATATTACAAATCTGGCATTATTTGTTCATTACATAGGTGTTGTAGTTTGTGCTTGCTAAAAATGAAAGCCAACGGACGAAAACTAAGAGAGAAAATAGCTTTTGAAATTTGACGAAATTATCCAATATGGCGGACGTTTCTTGGTTACCATGTGCTTATAATAATAAATATTTACTTGAATTTTTTCTTTGATGTCTGACTAATATAAATATATCATTGTTGCTATATATAGTAAAGGGATATTGATTTTAGAAATTCCACCAGCAGATGGCCATAACACCACAGAAGTCGGATAGCTGTGAAGAATGAATCAGTTAAGATACTGGAGAATTAGAATAGATCATATTTCTTTTAATATTTAAATAACAACATTACCTAATCCATTTTCACAGCTAAAGAGAGCACATAATGTGCTTACTGCAGTCTTGGAGTAAGATTAGGCATTTCTCAAACTCAATGTTCTTCCATCACACTTGTTAGACTTAACTGTGGACACTCTCATTAGACTTTCATTTGCAGTTCTCAAATGTCTGGATGGTACATAGGACTCATAGCAAATCATCTGTACTCCTATCCACCTCACAGTCCTTGCCTTTTCTTAGTAACGTAACAACAACGTTTGCCCTTCTCCATAAAATCCCTTTCACTGATAACTGTATGCTTATCAAAAATTCGTTCTGTCCTTTTATGCCGCATTCATTTATTCTCATTTAATCTTTCTTTCTTCCAAAGTAGGTGACATAGTGAAACTAACATATAAAATAGTGTGCTTGAAAATAAATGTTATTAAAAAAAATAATTTCATTGTAACTTGTTGGGACTTAGTGTCTAGCTTGTGCCTAGTTTTCAAAATGCATTCTTTTCCTATAATTTACATTGTCGAACGAACATCTGGTGAACAGTTGGAGCAGGACTTTTAAAAAAATGCAAACAATGAAAGCATATTAATAAACTTTAAAAAACTAAGTTTGAACAAGACAGATGTAAATTCAAAGCATGCCATCATCTCTCAACGCAAGCTGTTAAAAAACCAGAGCATAAATTACATTTTGGCATGATTTTTCCAGACAAAAAACATCCAGGGAAGTGATATCCAATAAAATAAAGCCTCGATGACGACTGAAATAGGTCAGCTACTAGTGCGTAAAAAGAATCTGCAACATGTTCGACTGTTAGACGCTACTTAGATAGAGGTCATACAACAACATATGTAAAATTCTTATTCCTCCTCAGAACACAAAAAAAAAGGCAATTATTAAAAAAACGCGGATTAATGTCAGAACTCAGATCCTATTGAGAAAACATGATGTGGAAATGGAGCGCTCAGCTCAGGAGTACAGGGAACTGATGTGTGCATATTTATATTTCAAATGTCATGCAATAAGACTTTTAAAAAGTGCAGCCTGGATTTCAAAAAGTGCAGTGAGGTCTATAAATAATGACAACTGGAATAACAAGAACTCGGGATAAATGAGACAATTTTAGCTTCCATCGTTCTCCTTCTTTACTCCTCCTATTATAAACAATACTCACAGTAAGAAATTTTAGTAGTGGCGAGAAAAGTGACTCTGGTATGTTACGCTCAAATAATGTGTGTGGAGGTTTCTATCTGCAATCCAACACTTTCATATTTTGTCTATAAGGCATTCTGTTGTTATCCCCTGAGACTCTGGCAAAATTGAGACCGTTGAAATGAAATATAGAGTTTTATTTCCATACTCTTGTTGTTACAGTATTTAACTGTATCTACATATTCACTCGGGTCAAACATAAATGTGTCACACATACAAAACAACATATTACATAACAGTCATAACAGGTTTGTTCCCTTTGGGTTTGAAAGGAAAGAAGTAAAAGTTAATTTAATTAAGTAGTGTCAGCCAAGACAGTCAAAGTATCTTTCACATACATACTGTAATGGATAGAGTTTCCGGCAGTATGTTTATTATATGTCAGCAGTATCAAATCTTCTTCTACACAAGTTGTAGAATATTTGAGAAACAAACAGTGCACACAAGAGACATATATTACAGTGTTAATTGTTTGTATATTTGAGTCTTTTAGACAGCACGGAAGTAAGTACTCACAAATGAAAAAAGACACACATTTGCGCCACCTTTTTGAAATTAGGAACTTCCGAAGACAAAATCTGCCATTGATTTTGGCTCGTTAGTATGCTGCCTAATGATCATTTTCAATTGATCCATAAATAACATTATGACAACATTTCTTAGCATTAGCAATCAACCATTGATACAAACCAAGAGTCAACACCAAAAGACCAAGTTGGACCTCAACCAGTATGTTGTAAAATGTCTTTCTCCCCAACAAGCATAAAATTTTCACGAATTTGTGAGTTTGATTTTATTAGCAAAAGTTATAATTTTCATAAGAAAAATCAAGACGACTTCTCAGGAAGATTGGGTGCTTGAGTGGGTGCTTGAGGAAAACTGTTTTCAAATTTTCCCATACTTGGTTCTCATAAAAATACCCATATCATACTGAAAAGTGAGTATTTGCCATTAATATTGAGGGGTGACCGACCACAGTACATTTTGGGAACCGTGAAATTTTTCCAACCACGACAATTAGGCAGACTTAAAGGTGGTAGGCAAGGAGGAGATGCAATACTATTTTTTTTCATTTTCCACATCGTCTACTGTGCTGGTTTTCCATTTGAAAATAATTTATAACCATGTTGTCTCTTTTGCTTTTTAAATTCCCTTGTAGAAGACTCTTCAGAAAGCTACCTAAATCTTTAGAACTGTCTAGATCAATAACAACATTCTAGATTTTGATTTAATCTCAAGATTTGGATCTAGATCATGATTTAGGATAAAGATTTATTGGATGCACAGCTCAAATTTCTTTTTCTTCTTTTATTGAGTTAAGACACGTTTGTAGGACAATCTACTTTCACAAAGATGTACAAGTACGACATGTAAGCATATTTTTTTCTTGTGCTTTTAAAGTTATTTCAAGAAAGAATGCTTCAAAACACATCTCAAAATACAACGGTCCCAATGTAAATAATAGTAAAATACACCCTTTCTGCCAATCACCAATTACTCCAGGTTTTATACATAAGTGCTGCATCATTTTTCCATTATCCCATAGGTCTTGATAGCGTATTAGATCGTTGGTATTTGCACATCCTGGCAGCCACATGCTACGATAGGTTCCATCCAAAGCTTAGTCATCCTGAAAATATTACACACAGCCCAGGGCAAGAATGTGGAGATACTGGGTCAAGTTCCAAAGCCAAGGGAGAAAGCCATCTCTATCAACGACTGGTCGGCAGACTCATGGAAACAGACATACATCTCCTGGTGGCAAGGCTCTCTCCAACATCGACTGGGGTAAAAAGGACAAACATTTTTAAAATCAAACTACAAAACTTGACCAGTGCCTGAATTTTTGTTCAGTAAACATAGGTGTTCTGTACGTGAACACAAATTAGCTATCATTTCATTAGAACCATCAATATCAGTCAAATATACAGAAAACAGTTATCAGAATATCAGTTCACGAATTTCTAAAATGGATCTGAATACAAGCATCCTATTTTGTAACAAGAGGGTACTGCAACAAACAAATAATCAAACCCTGAAAAAAAGGTAAAATGGAATAAGTTTAACACCGCTATCAACACTGTTTGACTATCTAAGAGGTGGGACCTCCCAAGTTTAACATCCACCTCCGAAAGAACTGAGTCAGTTCGGAAAATGTGTAAAGTGCCTTTCCCAAGGACACAACATCAGACCAATCAAATGCCGTTTCAAACCTGAAAAATGACTCACCCAACAACCCAATAGCAGAGACTGGAAACACGCTTTTTGTCTGAAGGAGTCTGAAATTCAACTTGAAACAAACAGCCTTGCTCCAGGACTTCCCCTTTCAGTGCAGAAGTTGGTCGTTGTCCACTACTCTTGTGAGAACTTTCGAAACCGGTACTTCTCTGAAGAATTAAAAACAACGGTAGACACAAAATTGCCCATTAAGAAACAAAATAATAATCTCAGTTTTTGACAACTGAATTTAAAAACAAAATTACAGCATTGAATGTTTGATAGGCTGCACTGCTGTACTACCCTTCTCCTCCCAAGGAAAGAAATGCTAAATGGAGAGACCATTCACTCAGTGTTGACACAAGATTATAAACTAAATAATAATAAAGAGCATTTATATAGAGCATATCTCTTTCCCTATCCAACATCTATCATCCTTATCCTAATTTTCAGCACTTATATGACCTATTTTCATTGAAAGTGCCGTTAAACTCTTACTAAATCTAAACTAAGTGTGATCAGCAGCCACCACGATTGTCTTTTTGTGTACAGTCAAACCTGCTTGATTGGCCATTTCCCATTTTGTGCCTAGCACTAGCATACTTTTAATGTTATAGAGACACTGTGTAAGACAGCCACCTATCTAAGACGGCTACTTAGCTCTTTGACAATAGGTGACCATCTCAGACGGTTTCAACTGTATCTCTTTTGTCAAATTACAGAAAGGTATTATATGTATTTGAAAGGATTGTTGTATGCTGAAAGGGCCAGCATGTATGAAAGGTGTCATTGTGTCAGCTGTCAATTTTAAAATATTTTTTTTAAGTTTTATTTTATCAGAAGCACCAGGAGCCATCAGGAAGCAGACACTACAGAAGTGACCTTTATTATCCTCATTAAGGCATTCGAAAAACAGAAGAAGAAACAATACACACAAGAGTGCTAATGACAAATTGCCTGGGCTAACCTTTGCGATAAATTGTGATCTCATGTTCTCACAGGCCTGACAGAAATGATGCAAGACATCAGCCTGCAGGGCGGAGTGCACCTCCTTCAGCTCTGTGTCCGTTGGGGAGATGAGAACGCCTTCACCAAAGTCCAAGTGAACGTAGGTAAACAACGTATTCTCCCTACCACGGCTCAACCTGCGAGCAAGATGGATATATATGTGAAGTGTGCTGACAAAATGAGTTACTTTTCGGATTCGAACCTCATGGAAATAGATATATCACACTTATAGGTGAAGTTTTTATTATTTATATTATGAAATAATATAGGGCATGTTATACTTAAAGAATATGGCATCAATATAAAATCTACAAATTTGACCCTAGAGTTGATTTTTGGCCAATATCTCCATTTGTGGATTGCGAGAAGTAACTCAATTTGTCAGCACGTTTCACATATATATGAAAGATTGAAAGAATAAACCAATAAAAGAAAGAATTCGTGAAAATTCACCATTCCTCCCCCTAAAAAAAAAGAAAAAAAAAAAGAAACATCCATAACATTGACAACCTCACATTTGACAATGACAAAATAAACTTGTTTTTCTCTCTATACTCCTTAATAAGGGGACGTACAAAACCCCTTTTCCTGCCAAATAAATAAGCATAGAGCGATTTCATCTGTACATGAAAATTTAGTATAATTTTGCCACTGCACACTTATTAAACTAAACAGTTAATGAAGAGTAGGAACAACCCCAGGGCAGTCTAAAATACAGGATTTTAAGATTATGCTCACTGTGAGCTGTGAAAATGTAAAAATAAAATCAGCCCAGGAGTCTAATCACACCTGCTTCTCTTAAAACCTGCCATCACCCACTGTATATAATTCTTTTTTAAAGAGAAAATACAGGCTGATTTCAATAAACTTACTTATGAAGACATTCATTCAGTATATATATATGTTGTCAACTTCATTCCAAAATCATGTTAATTATTTTTTAAAGTTTTGAGAAAATTTTAGAAAAAAGAGAGCCGCCAGATCAAAACGGTGACTTAGATACTTGTTATTTTTTTCAGCCTGAAACTAAAAAGGAAAAGATGAAACAGAACTAAACTCGATTGTAGGATGCCCATTGATGTCTTATTCCAATAATGGCCGTATCCAGAAATTCTTAGAAATCAATTTCAGCAATTGTGAAACAATGTTGATGATATGAAAAATGTATTGTACAAATGGACTCCATAATGTCTATTACCTTTCTCCTCTGACAAAATCGTGAGGCATTTCAATCTGCATGACAGAAAGACTGCGGGTGATACTGGACACATCTGCTGCTGAGCTCATCCGACTGCTCTTGCTCTGTAGGTCAATGACATAACAACCATCAGTTTATTTTAATTAAATTTCAATTTTCGTGACTACAAATAACACAGACAAAAGTGAACATGGGCAGAGATCCACTAACCATCCACATTTCAAATGCCAGATTTTGTTAACAAAAAAACAAAACAAAAACAAAGCCATACAATATAAACAATACTTCATAACACTAGAGATACAAACTGCAAATGCATAAATCAAAACCAATCCCTTAAAATAAGCTTCAAAAGAAGAAAGCTACTGGTAAGGTGGAATCCACTTCTCACATAACACAATGGCAAAAATCAGTAGCTTGACCACTCAGCTGAAACTCAAGATACTTAACCCTTCAGTAAACTCTATCAAATGTCTTAAAACCCGTGAATAAGATCCTAAAATATAGTTAAAAGGTTAAACATCACTCCTTAGAAGCTGTGGTGGTATTTATATTTCATCTACACAAGCCAAAGAAGAACAAAAATGCCTGGCAAGCTCTCATCAAAAACGGATTCCTCTGCACTAATTTCATCTCTATGACTAGATCTAGAAGGGTACCCCTTTGAGTCACTAATAACAATCAACAAACCTAGGAGCACCTGCGTATGATCAATGAGTCTACATAACAAGATGGGCCACTTCTCTCTTTGAGCCAATTAAAAAAGTGTCCTCAAAATTCGGTGGCGCCCTCTTCGCAAAAGCGCACCTTTTGCGAACAGAGTTATCCTACTTGAGTTTTTAAAAATCAAAGTGAAACTAGCAAGTTTTGAATGAATTTCGGAAGAACGCTTTTTTAAAATGGTTACGCTGACAAAAAACCTCTTCCGGAGGAAAGGGTGATTGTTTTCTTCGTTTAATTTGACTTTAGAATGAAAGGCGAGAGGTCATTAAAATATAAATAACCTAAAACTCCGCACTGAACGAACCCGAACTACTGGTGAACAGCAGTCGATCTGCGCACGCAAGGAGGTGCTATTCCTATTCTTCTTCTGGAAAAACGAAAGAGAGCTTCAAAACAGACTGCAGCGCCATCTGAAGCAAAGTGCATACTTCCTGCGGACACTTTTTTGGCTGAGTGGCCCATCTTGTTATTTATTATCTTTGGTATGATTGAAAGAGGAAAGTAAAACAAACCTTGGGAGGACCAGCACTACTTCCACTCCCAGCAGAGTCATTTGAACCGTACGACAGTTTGCTCCCTTGCCTTCTCATCACAGATGTGTTGGAGGAGTCATCAGCTTTGTCCTCTTCAGCTGCTGCAACAGTGAAGAAAAAGAGGGTGGTTGGTGGGTGCTTTGGTGTGGTTTGTTCCTTCTTTCGTATTGAATATTTAAGGTCCTGATCTCTCCTCCTTCTTTTTTGTTTTTGTTACTCTCTTGTAACACATCATATCTTTGGCACTTATATGACCTTATTGTGTTGCAAGTGCCGTAAAACTTTCACTAAAGCTACAACAAAGAAGAATGAAAGAAAAAAAAATTCAAGACAAAAGCTCAGTATACAAACAATTTAAATAACCTTAGCAATTTTGATTTTTGAATATTTTACACTGCAAACTATTAGGAACCCCTTGAAATGGATGATTTCAAAAACAGAAAAATTCGTCCAGTGGGTTGGAAGCAGAGTAAATTCACCAAAGTAAATTGGGTCGAACTTGCCCTAATGACAACCTGTCTAAAACAACCACCAGTACAAACGACCACTTAAAAGTAAAACTAAGGTAGTCCATACAGAAGATTCAGTGATGATACTCACCTAATCTATCCCTGGATTTTGACCTTCCTCTGTAAGCATTGTCTGTAGACTTGGTTGGGGTTAAGGCTGTGTGAAGGATAAGATAAAGCTTTAGAATACCTCTAAGTGTTAGAAATGATTCAAAGCAAAAAAAAAAAAAAGCAACCAAAACAACAGAAGGCACAAAGAGAAAAAAACCTCTAGAAGCCCATATACAAATAATCTATTTTAAACATAAGTTGGGTTTGTTGTTCGATTCCCATTGCAACTGAAGGAATATTTCCCTTAATACCATCTTAGAGTACACAGTTTGAAAGGAACATTTGGCAGAACATGGAAAAGATATAGAAAGTATATAACTACACAATTTTTAAAGAAAAAGTCTGACATCAGATAAGCTTCCATCTTTCCCTTCCCTATGCTAATGATCACAATAGTATCTCTCTCTCTCTATCTCTCTCACACACACACACACACACACACACACAAACACACACACACGAACACACACACACACTATCTCTCTCTCTCTCACACACACACACTCCCATTGTATAGAACAATTCATGTAATTAGAGTACACCTCCATCTACATTGACAGATCACGGGGAGAGGGTCCTAAGTAAGAGAGACGCTTGACGGCAGTGATTCTCAACTGATAGTCCTTGGACAGACAGAGGTAATTAGAGACTATTTCTAACAGAACTCAGAATGCTTGTTGAACTAGGCTGGAAAAAATACCATTGAAATTGGTAAATATATTCCTAATGAACAAAACAAAAATGGTTATCAAAATGAATATCACTAAATGTAAGTCAGTGAGACAAAAAACATAAGTCTGTTTCAATGAAAGGAACGAATAGAAAGTCCAACAAAATGGTTAGCCACATTATTCTTATTCAATGAGAACCTTTTTAAAGGAAATACATTTCACAGCAAGATGTTAAGCGCGAACTATTGAAATAACTTCTCAAAATTATGATGAAAAGGAAAGTTCAGAAGCAAAACGAATTTTGTCTGTTCTTTTCAAAAACGATTACTCAAGAAGAAGACTGTCCACAGATTTTTTAGCAATTGGGCTGCAGCTCCATGGCCTGAAATGAGTTGGAAAACCACAGCATTAAAGAAACACTGCAAAACTTAAGATATCTGCTGTTTTGAGTGATTTCTCGAACAGGAGAAACAAATGATCCATCCTTGCTGTGAAGTCTATAATATGACATTTATAACAGAACAGTTAGAGCAACATGGCGGTCAAAATATTACAAACCTGAAACAAAGTCAAGTCAGTCACAAAATCATTTAGCTTCTTAAGATTTAACATCAAAAGGCAAATGGTCATCTGCTTATCATTTTACTGCCCCCCCCCCCCCCAATGAATCTAATTTTTTTAAAAACCAAAAGAAAAAAACAAACAAAAACAAAAAGATCAATAGGAAATTTCAAAAACCACCACCACCACCATCAACAAAAACAAGAAAAATAAAAGTAAGATGTTCAAAAGGTGGTTCTACTTGCCACTGTAGCGCACATAGGGTCCCAACAGCTTGTATTTCTATCAAAGACTTCAGTAGTTCTTTATCTTCTAATATAAAGATCAGCTTCCTACAAACTTACGAGGTCGATGTGCTCCCCTGCTGGCTGACCGGTTCCTCGGGGTAGTGACCGTGACCAGGTGGTCAGCACAGGCCAGAGACACCGAGCTTGCTGTGTTGGTCAAGCTGAGAGAGAAACAAAACCAAAGACGATAGTAAAAAAGTACAGTGGAACCTGCTCTCACTGCCACCTGTATTAGACATTCACCTGTACAAATGAACACATTCCATTTCCTCCTTTGCGTATTTTCTACATTATGATGGCACTGTGTAAGACAACCACTTGTCCAAGACAACAATTTTCTCCTCGAAAATGGATGGCCGTCTTAAGACAATTTCCACTGTAAACTAACACTTTAGGTGGCGGAGTGGTTGGTGCGCTCGTCTCCGAAGTGTAAAGTCCGGGTTCGAGCCTCGGGTTCGGACATGTTTTTTTTTCGCCCCCTCCTGCGCACCCAGCAGTAACGAGAACCTGACTTCGAGTTGGGGAAGTAAAGGCAGCCTGGAAGGAACTGGCCACCCTACCACAATATGCCATATGCCAAATGCCTAGGTAGTTGTCTCACTAACAAGGCAATCCCCAATGTCCGGATTGGATGTGGGAACAACTTTACTTTTACTCACACTTTCCATTTCACTTAACATTATTACAAGCGCAAACAATGTGAGTCAGTATCTGTCAGTTTGTGTGCACGTGTAAATACATTTTTGGGTTCTGTAACAATATTTAAAAATCTAAATTCAAGAAAACATTTCAAACATTATTAACATACAAGTAGGCCCAAATAAATATCTTTTAAAACTAAATCATGCAATAATGTATTTCTAAAAAATACTATTACAGACACATAAATATTGGGGCAGCAAAGTATGAGCACATAGCTGCCTTCATTACAGCCTTGTTGCGCATTCCCCTACCTGTCTTCACAGCACGCCGCCATGTGCACCTCTCGTGTCTCCAACTGTGACAAAGTGGCTCGCCCCTGGTCCAACATGAGAGACAAAGGTCGGGCTTGACCCTCCACCCTGGCACTGCAGCTCCCGGCCTCCAGGACCACACACAGGTAGTAATTACGCTGACAAAAAAGAACAGGACTTCAGCTGAGAGGCAGTTTGCGCTGAATTTTGTATAATTACAGGTACATTCCTCAGGGATGAAGATTAAGGCACTGAAAATGTTAAATCTGACAGTGTTTACAACTTCATGCAATAATAGATGAAAATCAGTGCAGACACTGGGAAAGATGGATGCCTGTGGTGCCAAGGAGTGGGGCACAAATGGATTTGTTTTAGTAACAGTTTTACGCCACTTGCAACACAATAAGGTCATACAAGTGCCGAAGATTAGAGGTGTTACAAGAGAGTAACAAACACATAATAGAAAGAGGGGAGAAAAAGACAATAGATGTTAAATAAGAAATGAGAAGCAAACAACAGCAGAGCACCCGCCAACCACCCACTTGAAAATGTTAAATCTGACAGTGTTTACAACTTCATGAAAGAGTAGATGAACATCAATCCAGAGACTGGGAAAGATGGAGGCCTGTCGCGGCAAGGAGTGGGGCACTAATGGACGAACACGGCCATGATGACAGGCTGTTGTGGTAACAAGTGGGGCTCTAACAGACAAACAAGGTCATGGTTTGTTTTCGTTTTAGTAGAGGTTTTACGTCGCTCGCAACTGCATAAGGTCAAATGAGCGCCAGAAGATTAGAGGTGTTACAAGAGAGTAACAAACATAAAAAAGAAGGAGGGGAGATAAGGACGATAGATTTTAGATTGGAAAGAAGAAGCAAACCCTACCAGAGCACCCGCCAACCACCAACAAGGCCATGGTGACATGTAATAAGTTGTGAGGAAGCCCAGAACTAATTCAATTATACGTAACCGAAAATGGTAACATGACACATGAAGAAATAGCATATACAGAGTCTTTCTTTTTCGTGGGTTTTTTTTTTGGTAAGTGTTCCAGGGCGCTCGCAACTGCATAAGGTCATATAAGCGCGCGGGGCACAATAAACATTTTCAGTGGGTAGGAAATTTTGAATTTTGCACAGGTGGCAGCTGAAGCCTTCTCTTATCGATTTTAGACCACCAAAGGATCTTTGACAAGCACAACTTGCACATGAGACTGAGATTTTTCGCTTTTTTCCGAGAAGGTTAGGTGTAGATCGTTCCTACCATAAGACCAGGGGTGTGGCTGAAAGACAGCTGTAAGAAGGAGCCAAGGAGTAGCAGTAGAAAGGCTGCAGAAAGAGTCAGGAGCCCAGAAGACGGGGCAAAAGAGGTGAGGATGGGGGCAAAAGAGGAGAGAGGGTGGGGGCAGAAAGTGGACATGAAAACAGACGACAGAACATAGCCAGAGAGCAGGAGAGGAGGAGAAAGGATACAATTTTAGAGAAGAAAATGTATCCGTCGCTACCCGAGTTCTAACCCGTGACCTTTGAATGAGAGGTGAACACCTTAACCTCTAGGACATGAGAGCCCCCATACAGATTCTATAAAGAAGCAAAATGTCTGGAGTATCGCATCCATTATTAACAATATTCTTGAAACTTCAGAAAAGTGATCATGTCACAAAGACAAGGGTTAGACATTCAGGTGAACTTAACAATAATAATAATAATATTAATAACAATGATAGCAATAATAGCAATAATAATAATAATGACAACAATAATAAAAATAACGATAATTATTATAATAATAATAAGTAGCATTTGTATAGCGCTACAGCAAGCTCTATGCGCTTTACACTAAAATATATCACGCCTCTTTTCCATTAACTCCCTGGGTAAACGCCTCTTTTTTTATTAACTCACTCGGTAAAGTTGTAAAGTTGTTCCCGCATCCGATCTGGACTTTGGGGATTGCTTTGTTAGTGAGACAATTTCCTGGGCCTTCGGCATATTTTGGTAGGGTGGCCAGTTCATTTCCACGCCGCCTTTACTTCACTTTCGCCTGACTGAGATAAAAACATGATAAATGTGAAATTATGATACACAAGGTTCATTAATTGTATTTGAGTGCTACGTTCTGACTTTTTATACCTCTCTTCTCGCTCCCCCGCCCCTTTTACAGAGATTGCAAGCAGCAACAAGAGGTACTGTTACAAGTCCAACAACTGCCGTGGTCCATTGGAGGACGCCAAAGCAATGGAAATTTCCGATTGTTGCGCTGACGGCTTCGCTGGATCCTTCGGTAGCCAGAGTTCTACATACCAGTGTACTCCTTGTGTGCAGAGTAAGTGAATAGTTAACAGAGAGCGCCATCTATCTCTCTCTCTATCTATCTATCTATCTATCTATCTATCTATCTATCTATCT
>NW_004797392.1:1159307-1181613 GCF_000002075.1 Aplysia californica
TTTTTTTTTTGGTAAGTGTTCCAGGGCGCTCGCAACTGCATAAGGTCATATAAGCGCGCGGGGCACAATAAACATTTTCAGTGGGTAGGAAATTTTGAATTTTGCACAGGTGGCAGCTGAAGCCTTCTCTTATCGATTTTAGACCACCAAAGGATCTTTGACAAGCACAACTTGCACATGAGACTGAGATTTTTCGCTTTTTTCCGAGAAGGTTAGGTGTAGATCGTTCCTACCATAAGACCAGGGGTGTGGCTGAAAGACAGCTGTAAGAAGGAGCCAAGGAGTAGCAGTAGAAAGGCTGCAGAAAGAGTCAGGAGCCCAGAAGACGGGGCAAAAGAGGTGAGGATGGGGGCAAAAGAGGAGAGAGGGTGGGGGCAGAAAGTGGACATGAAAACAGACGACAGAACATAGCCAGAGAGCAGGAGAGGAGGAGAAAGGATACAATTTTAGAGAAGAAAATGTATCCGTCGCTACCCGAGTTCTAACCCGTGACCTTTGAATGAGAGGTGAACACCTTAACCTCTAGGACATGAGAGCCCCCATACAGATTCTATAAAGAAGCAAAATGTCTGGAGTATCGCATCCATTATTAACAATATTCTTGTTACTTCAGAAAAGTAATCATGTCACAAAGAAAAGGAATAAACATTCAGATGAACTTAACAATAATAATAATAATATTAATAACAATGATAGCAATAATAGCAATAATAATAATAATGACAACAATAATAAAAATAACGATAATTATTATAATAATAATAACAATATTGGTTTTTCTATTTTACCAGCCCTCCAGAATCCAAAGTCAAGTCCCTTCACAATAAAAACAAAATAGCCTGGACGATAAAAACTTACCACCCCTATGACCATAAGGAAGAAGCGAGAGTCACAAGGCTGGTAGCCTGCTGGGAGGCTGGTCACATCTTGCTCTGACCGAGATTTCAGCTCTTGCCAAACCATCACCTGGTCGACATGTTGCCGTGACGACAAAATGAGGAGGCCATGGCAGTTGAGGTATAAATTGACATCCCTTTGTAAGTCTTCCGCAAGATGGCTGCACACGAGGTAGTCCTTAAAGAGAGGAAATTTTTAGAATAGACAGATAAGAAATGGGCATGAGCAAAAAGCATACAACAAACAGGATGAAGAGATAACACGGGCATATGAGCTTGTGAGAATGAGGCGTGAATACAAAAGTGTATTTGTGTTGAGTAAATGTGTGAGTGAGGGTGGGGTAGGGGGGAACCTGGGGTAAGAACAATACTGCCCTTGAAGACCTGTTTTGTCAAGAAGTTTATGAATACAGACATAAATTTAATGTGAATCATTCTCTGTCTAAAGGGATATACCTTATGATGCTATAAGAAAGGGTAAGAAAATTGAGCCTGTGATGAATAGTCAGTACTACATTTGACCAAGTACAGTTTTGAGTCTACATTTCTCTACTTTGACAAAATATTACTGTCCAGTTAAGAACAAATCAAGTCCAATCTTATAGGGGGGAATTGAGGACAAAATAACTGAAATTAATATAATGTTTCTTACTGTTTACCTTGTAGAAACGTCAGTAACATAATTTCAAGCCAGAAATTTTTACAAACTCACTTTGTAAAACAGACATGTCCCGTTTACGGTGTACTTCCGTCGTGCAAACAGATCTTTCTGTTCCTACAAAAACAAAATAAAGAATAAAAAAAAAAATATATATGTTGAAAATCATTTTCTCATAGTTATTCATTGTGCAGACTTTATTTTAAAAACCAACATAAACCACTTTATCCCAAAATATAAACATATAAACTATGTTTGCTATTAGAAAATGTACAAGTATATAAAACAGAAAAGCCTGAACGGAATACATGATTCAATTAAATCAAACTTTACTTAAGGTATTTGAACACGTAACAGTCTAAGAATAAAACAATTAATTTAATATAAGTTGACAGTACAAGTCCAAAGTTGAATCTTTAGGAAATAAAACAGACAAATTCGCATAATGGAAAGAAATAAAGTACAACACAAATTTTACAGTGTGCATAGTAAAACAAAAAGAATCAAAAGTAAGGTATACTTTGTTAGTTCAAGTTTTCCTTTGCAGAAATGCAATATTAAATTACAAAATACAATTCATGAAGCAAATCTGATTGATATAACAACATGAGGGAAAGGAATACCAACGTCAATTTTTCAAACCATAATATACTTACCAAATAATCATCAAAATCCATTGACTCTGTCTCGCTCAGAATCTCATCACATATCAGCTAAACAGGTGGGAAAGATAAAAAAGAAAACAATATAACTATATTTAGCACATAAAAAATACAAAATTAATAAGAATATAAAACCAGAAATGAAAGAACAAACGATAGGATATTGACATTTGCTGATTAATTTTAAAAAAACAATATCATGAAAGACAGCAACAGACCCGGGAAAATCAAATTAAATGTGTCATCCGATTACTTCAGATCAGAAAAAAAAAATGATAAGTCCAGAATGTAAAGAGAAAATGAATTTCATCTATTTGTAAACCCCAGTCTTGAAAGAGATGAATCATCAGTAACGATAAAGACATAGGGAGCAGTTACAACCGAAACTACAAATTCATTTTTGGTAACTAGGTTTAGGTCTCCACAAAAATTTGGAATGAAATATAGAATCTCTGAACTTTTCCTCAAAGCAACAGGTATGAAATACAAATATCGAGTTCACATTGTCATGAATATCATACTAAGTTTATGAATACAGCAACAATGATTGAAGAACCTATTACAACATGCATGAAATAAAGATGTGAAGCCCAAATTTTGACTTAATATACCATGCCTTATTTTCAGACAAAGCAATGACATTATAATATCACAAACAGGTATGATCACATAGAGCCTATATGGCATAATAAATCTAACCTTATTTTCCGAAGACAGCTGCAACGACTTCACAACATGGCAAGGGGTGATGGCTGTCTCCGAAAGAGGAAGCAGGGGAAGTGGGGCCAGAGCAGACTGAAGACCCAGGGACTGGTGAAATACAACAGCCAACAGTTTGTCTAGCCAGGTCCTCTCACATTCGTTGAACGCCCTGCAGGGAATTAAAAAGAGTAGCAGTTCTCCCATTTAATGTATGTGGCCACCCTTTAAGATGTAAAAAATTACAGAGAGAAAAGAAACATAGCTACAGACAAAAACTAGAAAGAATATAAAGAAAGAGTCACAGACAGAACAACGGAGAGTTTTTCAACAATCATTCATACATTGCATTTTTGTTTGTAGGTGCCGGGTGCACGATGTCAAGGTGTCTTTCTTCTGAGAAATAAAAAGTTAATCTTACCCTAAAAATACCCCATTCACAAACATTACAAGCTTCCAAGTGAACATATAAAAATAAAGGATATGTCATAAAAATAAAAGCATTCAACATGTAACTTCACTCAAAATGCCAATTCCATGATGTCTTTTCTTTTTCTAAGTAAAGCATCAAATAATTTGTGCCCCACTCTAAAGAAGAATTGACAAAATAAAACTCTGTCATGCTTTTTTACTTCTACTTTTAACAAACTTTTTATCAGAAAAACAATTGCAAAGAAGAGATTTTAAAGTCAAGAAACATATTTTTCACAACATTATCTGTTTTCCTTACCGTTTCAGGTCGGAATGTAGAAGAACTAGTAAAGAGTAAAGACCATCCATAACATTTGACAATGCTCCTAATGATATTCTGAAAGAGACATAAGATAAAATCATTGTAATTTTAAAAGAAAAGTGGGGATACAAAGCAAAACTCATCACTGAATTTATAAGCCAAAACAAGGTGGTCATAATAGAAGAGCATGTTTTTTCTTTAAACCTTTAAATAAAAAAAACCCCAAAACAACAACAACAACAACCAAAAAAAACCCTTTGCAGACTGGTTTGACTTTACGCAAAAAGTTATAAAACTTAGGCACCACATTAATCAAATGCTTAACTTTAACTAAAAGTGTACTACATAAATTTAAATCCCATAGATTTATGTCACCTCAATAATAACATAAACATTCTTCAAAAATACTCGGTCCTCTCATATTCTCTCTTAGAAATACAAAGCCCAAATAATTTTGGGTTTTTTTTTAAAAGCAAGACTCACATCAGAGAACAGTTGATTCTCAGTCAAATCAGAATATATTTTCAATTTATCACAGTAGTAATTAATAATGATATAATTAATAATAATAAAAAGATGTTATTGTTACATACACTTGAAAAAAAATAATTTGAAGCAAATCTAATACTCTGAGAATTGAGAAATAAACCTAAAATAACACAACAATATTTAACATAATAACTGATAATACATCTATGCTCCTGCAGACTAGTAGACACTTCTACTCAAATAAAGAAGTAGTTTCTCACCGGTCCTCTGGCATGGCAAGAACAAAGACATCTTTCCCACATTGTCGATACACTACATTCACAGTGCCATTATTGACTTCCAGACGTGAACTGAAAATATTAAAAAACCAACAGGTAAAATAGACAAGTTGTTTAAATCATAATAAAGAATATCAGCTATCAGCCAAACCCTGTCTGTGGTATAGGATAACCTATTACAAGTCATCAATGTAAACATAGAGACAATTAGGTTCATAGGTCATTTTATACAAAAAGAGAAGGATTGTTCAGTCAACTTATATCAACTCTCAATACTTCAGACGTAAAACTAAATACAAATGATAATGCCTCTCATAAAACCAGTGATGCTGTACAGATAGCATCATGTTATGGACGTAATTACAATAGTAATAATTGCATTTACATAGTGCTAATCCACGTTCTATGTGCTTTACAACCATTATTACCCTAGCAGACCCTAGAACGTTCAGAAACATTCTTGATTTTACGGGAAGCATTCAGAGCAAGCTGCAGATTGCATGTGCACACATACTAACAAAAGGACAAGAATCTTTCAGCATCTACAGCCGGGTACCCAGTCCCACCTGGGCGAAGTGAGGAAAATTCGTGTAAAGTGCCTTTCCCAAGGACATAACGTCGGGATCCGGACCGGATTTGAACCCATGACCTTATGATTGCGAGTCCGAGAGCCTAACCACTAGGCCACTGACACCACATAAGGTGCAAGGAAACAAATGAACTATGCTCATGATACACATCAGACAAAGTGTCACCTAATCCTAGTGCTGCTTAAGTACATCTATAAATACCTTTCTTCCAATGTATCTGCAAAACACTTCAAAACAGTTGTGATAACATGAGAAGCAACTTTACAGTCAAAGAAACTGCACTGCAGTAAGATTTTGACAAGAGGAGGTACAAAAAATTAGCTACCCAAGTACAAAGATCTTCCAAAACAAAAAAGAGAAAAACTCTTACCAAGCGGCTGGTTGTCCAACAACATCCACAAGTGAGGAACTAAGAGTGATGAACAGGCCTCTCAAAGATAGAAGTCTCTCTTCACCCGGTGGAAATGCGTAGATTATGTCCTCCTATTGGAACAAAAGTCATATTTGAGAGACAATTTAATCAAAATATGGACATTAACCTAAACCTCTTACAACCAAAACAAAAGCGCTGATAAAAAATAACTGTCCTGTAAGTTCTGCAAGAAAGTAGAAAACAATATGACATGCAAAACTGGAGCAAAAAAGATAATATAATCACATGCACATGACATGAAAACAAAATAATTTGAAGAAATTAAAAAACTTTAAAAATTAAGAAAAAAACTTGAAAAAGAAACAGCATTTACAATAGTAACTAAACAAAGCAAAGCCCACTAAATGTGGCAACGATACTATCAGTGTGAGCGCTTGAACTGAGACCAGTCAGTGAAAAAGAAAAATGACTCAAATATTCTAAAAAGGAAAATATGGAATAAAACAAAGCACAGCACATAAATATGGTATCTTTTCCCTAATCATGGTGAAAAGTGGCCAATATCGTATGAACTTGCTTAAAAACCTGGATTCAGAAACTAAATTCTTATCATAATACCATTTCATTAGATTCCGCTTCACTGGGCACCAGAGTGAGAAACATGGCTGCACAGTTTAGTTGTGACAACTCTGACTGTATGTGTGACAGCCTCTTCCCTAGCACAGCTAGACAGAGATCTGCTTCTGGCACTTGGAGAACACTGTAGGAAGACTTGGGACCAACGATTCGAGGTGACTGAAAAGTAAGTTTCACCCTCTGAAACAAAAAGATGGACGCATAATTATGGAGACCTGGAGAATAACAGGGAAGGTAATGGAAAATATTTAAACTGCTGTTAACAATTCAACGCATTTTCTAGCTCAAATGGCAAGATAAATGACAAAATATGGCCAAAAACTGATCACGAGTCAGAGGAGAAAAAGATCCGAAGGTACAAGTGATGAAAAAACTGTTATAAGCAGGGATGTTAATGCTATGCCCCATGTTCTGAAATTTGGGAATTAATTTCTGGTTAACCTTTTTTGTAGATACGATGGGAGAAAAACAGTTCCCCGAACAACCCAAATTCAGAAAAGCCCTTGCATGTCTGAAAAGCCATACCGCTATCTCACACCCCAACAGACTGAGCAAACTATATTATGGCATATGAAAAATGCCACTGGATTAATGTGTTGGATCAAACTTAACGTTATATTGTATAACATGTAAATGAAGGGTAGAAGGGAAAAACAAGAGATGTCAGTTTTTGGACAATTTGAGTTGTGACGAGGGCTGGACAGTATTTACTCATCCAGGATTAAAACTTGATGGGTTGCCCAATATCTGGTTTGGAAAATAAGCTCATCCATGAAAAAACATGGGATGTCAAGTACAGTCGAACCTGCCCTGACGGCCACCTCTATAAGACGACCACCTGTACAAACGGACACTTTCCATTTCCCCCCTTGCGTTTTTTCTATATAATTTAACTGTGTAAAACGGGCACCTGTCCAACGCGGCCGCGGCCACCATATTTCAACACACAACCCCTATCACACAAAGCAAAAACACCTGTCTTAGACGGCCACCTTAGTGACTCCATTACGCTTTGTCATAAATTGTGCATTGGCCCCTGGCGTTGTGGGCGAGCCGTCATAATCTAAAAACCTGTCGTTGTTAGGTAGTCCCTCCAACTGATCATGTTGCGTAGGCCCCTCCCACTGTTGACCAATAGGTAACAAAATAAATTTTCAACTGCTGGTGAGGTAAGCGTGTGATCCCTCATAACCCATAAGCCGCGCCCAGAACTCATACACAAATCGTTAGTGACATGAGTGGTCACTGTTTACCCAGTCAGTAACAAAGTAACAAAGGACGTCAACATGAACTTGTGACAGAAGCGTCGCTCGTTCTCCCAGTGGTAGTACGGGTGTTTGTTTTACCTTAGCACTTGATCCTCCTTGTTTGACACATTTCGTTTTATTGTCACCCGTGCACAAAAGCAGCAACAAAAGAAAAGAAAACACAGCGAAAACAACAACAACAATGCAACTACCTTCGGTTGGGACCTCAGAAAGGAAGGGTTTGTTTTCTCAGAAAGGAATTGTTTGTTTTCTTCATCTCGATCAGTCCTGCCTAAGACGGCCACCTGTCTTATACGGCCACTTTTCTCCTTGACAATGGGTGGCCGTCTTACACAGGTTCGACTGTATTTTGTTTTCCTCAAAATACCCAAAAATGATGTCGTTTGTTTCTCCAGTGCCTTTCAAATACTTAGATCAGTTTTACACAAAAGAGCAGAAGCTCCCTATGATCGTGCCAGATGACTGAAATTAGGAAGTATTAAACTTGGAGCAATTGGAAAGACACATCATTTTAGAAAAATTTCAGTACACTACTGCTTCTCACCTCTCGTTTTTTCAATGAACAAAGCAATTTTGTGAAGTTCAGCCAACTCACACTGACATCGTTGATGCGAACCAGCATATCACCTGAAACCACAGAATGAGAAGAATGTATTATTTTAAAAGATAGACTTCTGAAAAATGACTATAATGACCAACAATGAGCTTTGCTGAGATGCCTTAAAATGTTAAAACAGAACAAGATTTGGTGTTTGTAATTACCAAAAAATAAATATTATTCAAGTCTTTACATCTTCAGGGCTAGAAATAGAAATATTTGCAGCTTTTCAAAAACAGAACTATGCCTTTCAATTCACATGCAATGGCAAAGAACAAATAATTTCACTAAGCACACAAATTCTAAATACAATTTGCATGCGCTACGGAAAAAAGTTTTACCTCTGTGAATTTTTCCAGAAGCGTGAGACTCCGAGCCTTCCAGAACTCCTTGAACCACCAACTTCCTATCCTTGGTCATATTACTCAAGCGACTTTTGCCATTGCTGTACTCAAATATAGTAATCCCAAAAAGCTTCTTACAAATTTCTACACCAGAGCTTTCGTTACCAGTTAAACTGCGGTAGTTTGGTTTAAAAGTGATTTGTTTGAATTGCCGGTCCCTGTCTGTCCTTGGCCGTGACATTGCATTTGTCTTGTTCTCCCCCTCGCCACGGGGTCTCTCCATGTGGACTGATAGTCTTTCCAGTCCATTGTCATGATCATTACTATCTTTCGTCTCTTGTCGAAGTTTCTGGTTTCTCTCAGTCAGAAGCTTCTGAATTTCTTTCGTCTTTTTGCGTAGCTCATTACTTGAGGCCAGTTGCTCCTCATCTTCATGGCAATGGAGCCAGTGATGAGCAGCATTCTCTCTGTCATCTGGAGATTGGCTCTGGAGCATTTTATAAATTTACATGTTATTTAATCTGATGTGGCAGCAGTCCTCTTCCCAGGCTAAATTCAAGAAGACAGAATCAAAATTCCAAATTCGTTTCACTTCCAGTCAACAAGTGCAGCACTGAAAATTCTTGTGGCAGGCTCTGGAAAAAAAGTAATGGTTTAATGAGAAAAAAAAAACCAGTGTGAAAATGAAACATCTGATGAGAGTATTAGGGAAGTAATTTTACAGCTTGTACAACAGCTACCCGAATATAAATGCACCCCACATGCTATAGAAAATTCCACCATACACAAGACATCACAAGTCACAATCTCTAATCAATGGTTGTTCGCTTTTATAAGAGACGGATCTGTAAAACTTAAAACCAATGGAAAGATAAATGGTGAGATAAATGGTGAGATAAATTTGTCCATTGAAAAGACCTTCATTGAACAAGTCATTACGATGAAAATTACATAACTTGAAAGTACTGAGACTGAACAAGCGCTCAGATTATACGCTTTGGCTCTGTCTAGCACGATGTGTGTGAGAAAGACAACACAACTAGTTTAGTATTATCAGTAACAAAGCTTGTGCTTGTCGTCAAACTACACATCAATAGAAAGAGAAATGAAGAGATGGTATTAAATAGACAAGACAAAAAGTAGTAACAAACATCATCATAATGATGTAAACAAGTGCAGAGTACTAAGACGTGTGTACCAAGTTGACGTGCCAGGTCTGACCATCTCACACAACGTGTGAAAGAAAAAGAACCCATCTCGCTTTGTTTTCGGATAGAACCTGCACTTTAAAGTCTACAAACAGATATGACCTCAGGAAACATCGGACCTCTAAAATCATTGTACTTCTAAATTTTTTCCTAAGAAATTCTCGTCGTGCATTAATTAATAACATGTCCAAAACGAAGTTTCGAATGTATCACGCAATTAAGTTACATTAGGTTTTGAGGAAACTTTTTAAAAACTTATTACTTTTATTGATTTCTTTAAAACTCTCTCCTTTTATTATTGGGTTGTTTTTTTTCCAAAGTTTATAATTAGATAAATCTGAAATCAAAGGAAATCTGAAACATTTACATCCTTGAGAGTGACTTCCTTTGGTATTTGCTTCAGAGCAGTGCATCCATTTGCTTTTTAATCATGTTTAGTGTGCCTGGTTGCGTTGGCGACTAAACCGGTCGAGAGCACAACTACAGCCTGACGACTAAAACTTAAGTCGTCGACGGTACTGTACTGTAGGCTAAGTGTTAAAAAATAGAACCTTTAATATCCTTGCCCTATAACACTACAACCCCCCCCCCCCATTTTACCACTAAGGCATAGAGCTGATGCCTTGACTGCCATCTCATTCAAGAAGTCCATGAGTCTGCCTGCAACGAACCAACGCAAAGTCTCCACAACAAAATCAGTGCCCACGCGGACAGGCAAGTCGAACTGGAGAAAGTATGCCCAGAACCTCGTAGCCGAAACTGAACTGGATACGTACCCACGTGAGGAGCTGGTTGTTTTACCCCCCACACAACCGTGGAAGGCTGCATCACACAACGTGACTTTTAGCACCGATCTTGTCGTCGACTGCAAGCGTGCTAATGAACCAGCAGTCAGGAAAGCATCAGCAGAGGTTACAATTCGTTCGTTCCCCCTGCCCGATGTAGAAGTCTGGACTGACGGTTCAGCTGAGCACGGTACTGAGTATGGAGGAAGTGGAATACTGATCAAGACCGGTGATACTGAACTCGACCAACGTGTACCTGCGGGCCGGTATTGTTCCAGCTACAGGGCCGAGCTTGTATCTCTTGACACAGCGCTTGACATGCTTGTGGCACTACATACAGCAGGCAGCCTTCCGAACACTGTACGCATCCATGTATACACTGATTCTAGGTCAGCAGTCATGCGCCTCTCATACGGCCCTACCAACCAATCGGAAAAGGTGGCCTGCTCGATCTGGCAACATCTGCACACCCTTTGTCAACGCTCTGAATGTTCCATCCACTTACAGTGGATTCCAGGCCACGCTGGACTGGCTGGGAACGAGGAAGCTGACAGCATCGCCAAAGAAGCAACAGCGCTTACCCAGATTGACACGCCAATCGATTTCTCGACAGCTAAGGTCGTCATCCACCGATCGACCCGTGCAAAGTGGAAAAGAGAGGCGAAACCCAAACTGCCGTTTGCCCAGCCACCGTTATACCAGCTTGAGGCCTCGCTCAGACGACAGGACCGCCGGCTTCTCTCCCAAATGAGAACTGGTGGAAAATCGCCCAAGCTGAGATCATATCTCCACAAAATTGCGCCAGCGGACAACCCAGATCCGTCCTGTCGAGCCTGCAAGGAGGAGGACAAAACTATGGACCATGTGTTCCTGAGATGTCCCGCCAGCTATCGTGCTAGAACCCGTCTGCTGGGACATTTCAGTAACCCACTTTCAGCACTTTTCAAGGACCCCCGGGCGAGTGTTGAGTTCCTGCGTTCTGTCGGCATCGCTGACCGTTTATGAAGCCACAGCGCCAGAAGAGAGAGAGAGAGAGAGAGAGAGAGAGAGAGAGAGAGAGAGAGAGGGGGGGGAGAGAAGAGAGTGAGTGAGTCTGCACGAATTACTATCTAGTTTTGGAAGGAGTTCCGTAGAGGGCCGGCCGACAAACAACACATAAAAGAGGGGATATAATTTTGCTCAGGGTTTTAATGGCAGATTCTACGACCACACGACTCAAATTTGTCCTCGACTGGAGCTGTCAAATGTGCTTTACTCTAAAAAGGGCGATTTTGTAGTTTCGTTTGTTAAAGTCAAGATCAGAGTAGGGGGGGTTTGAGGGGGGCTTGCTCCCCTGACCTAATAAAATATGGAGGTGGGGGGTTCAGGGGGGCATGCCCACCTGAATTTTATCCTAATCTGATGTTTTGCAGTTTAGGTTGCATCTTTGTGTAGCCTTTGCTGGTCGTCAAGATTTCTGGATTTCTTCTCTGGACGTAAACAAATGGGTCACGGACTTTAACGAACGGAACTACAAGATCACCCTAAAAAGGTAGCTCGCCTTGAATCGTCAAATACTAAAATGTAGGTCACCAACTGGACTCTATAATAAGTGCACCAACTCTTGTATAGCATTATTATTATAGTTTTCTCAGTGGACCTTGTCACGGTAAGTGCCGGCCTCTCAATTCTCGGCTCTGCCGAACTCTCCCCTTAGTTTTAGCGCACACGAAGTTAGAACTTTTAAAAGTCGAGTGATCATTTAGATCAGTGAAGCGTAGTGGGTGTTGTTAAATTTTAGTTGACTGCACTGTACTAGACTTCTACTAAAGTGACTGTAGGCCAGCACAAAAGTTGATAGAATTCAATTAGAATCTAGCAGTCTTGTCTTAGAAATCTAGAATCTAGAGTCAAGTACTTTTCATAATCAGAATATCAGATCTCTACCGACGACATGTCTAAGACAAGAGAAGATCTAATGGGGCTTAAAGACTCTAGGCTAGGCTGCTTGGTTGTTTTTTTTTTCAGAAAACGGCATTACTCACAAGAACTTCAATCACTGACCAAAATTAGAGTCTCTATGAACTGTAAGCTTCAACTTGTGTACCTGCAAAGACAGAGTTCAGAATTTATGTCGCCATCTTGTTTACATGATCAACTAATAAGTCAGATTTTTCCCTCGTCAGCTTGGCAATTTTTTAAAAGGGTAGTATGAAAAACATATTCACGAACGTCTTGAGAAGTAAGCTTTTTATTGTCTCTAATTTTGTTATATAATTAATATTTTCCTAATGTATTCCTACACTAAAAACAATTAAAAACCTGTATTTGTAGTCTTGTGATAACATAAACACGATAAACAAGTTAAACGGATTTGAAAGGTCTAAAGGTTTTTTTCTAACTGGCAAGTATATGTGATTTCCTTGACGAAATTTAGAGTTACCCCTCTTTGAGTGACATATCTGTTGCTAATCTAGTCTGAATTTTTCATGGGGCATCTTTCGAGCATTACAATGATTTTCGAAATAAAGCAACACTTATTGATATAGATCTATATTCTCTGGTGAGTAATCGTTATGATGTTAATTTAAGTGCCTGACTCTAAGGCGGTACCCCTAATTAACTCACCTGCCTTGGACCATGGGTAGCCACTTCTTGCCCATCATTTCTTTTTGTTGATGTTGTTACACCAGATACCATGTTGCGCACTCACTTGCATGATCCCAAGTCTTGGTATCATGATTTAGCATTTTGCGATCTAGATCTAGATTCTAGATCTATTTCTTTTCATGTTTTGAGATATGTGGTTTTGACACCAATAGTACTGAAACATTGGTTGTAACTTTTATGGGTTAGGGAAATATGGGGTGCCCACTACAGCTGGATTGGGCCGATTGCCCGAGTGGATCGCCTGAAACTGAAAACAAACAGGTTTGTTTTTGAGGCGATCGAGTCGGGCAACCGGCCCGATCGGCCGATCCCGTCCGTAGTGGGCACCCCGTATTACAATATAATTGAAATTGTTGGATTAAGTCAGAGAGGGTTTACAGTAATAGAGAGGTGACACTCGTGGCGGCGCTCCATAACAACGATGCATTGTTTCGCGTAGCGCCCGGTGCGGGCCGCGAAAACACTTACGCGCGGTGATTGCTGCCACGGCGATGCTCAGGCATGTTGTCATGTTTTGAGAAAAGGCTGATGTTAGGGGACCGTACGCCCCAATAGCTAGCAATGCCAATGCCAATGAAAATTTAAATTTTCACTTTAGCCCTTTTTTATTTGGTAATTTAGAAAGAATTTTCAATTCTAAGAATTATGCTTCTTGAATTTTAAGAATCGGTTCATAAATAAAAAAGATATGGGGTTGTAAAGGTCGGCAAAATATGGATGACCCACATATAGGAAAATACTCCTAAAAAGTGGACCACGCAGTAGGAGATTCTGTAAGAAAATCGACGATATCTTGGTAACTAATCGGAGAGTTAGAGAGAAACTTGGCTACCCGATGTGTTTTTGGGTGTAGAAATCATTTCTGCAGTCAGATTTACTACCCATTTCGTAGTTATTTTGTTATAATTAAAATTTTGGTGTACATATTACGATTTTGCGAAAAAGGGGTGTCGGGATGAGTCCATTTTATTTATAGCATCGTATCACAACATGGGATCTTTAAGAATATATGTCGGCAGCTTGACTAAATAATTGCAAAGCTTTTTATGATGACTTTAGACCATGCTAACCGTAAAAGATAAGTTAATTCAATCTAGCATGCCATACAATTAAAAATTCTTTTTCCCCGTTGAGACGCGAACACCCCGAGACGAGATAGCCTCGCCTCGGAATACCCCCATTACGATGTTACAGGGGAATAGAAAGAAAAACAACCGGATGCGCGTGCCCGCCATTGCCCTATTTCAAATGACCAATGAACGGGCGCAGAATAGTCATGCGGGGATTTGTAGGTCACATACTTTTGCCGCGAGAGTGAGGGGAAAATGGCCGGTCTCCGTGCAAAGCCGCTTTGGATAAGGGGGTAGTCGTGCATTTATGATCGGGTCTAAACAACTACTTGACACAGAACGTTCAAATTTGAGCACACTATAGAGGATAGATCTATTACCATCTCGGCGTTGAAATTCAAACTCCATATAGTTTTCGGTGTACACGATACGAAAGTGTTCCCGACACCAAAAGTATAGGTTAATTTATGTGTATGAACTTCAACGTCCACATATCATTAGTTTGCCCTATTTTCTGATTGGTTGCCGAGTTTCATTCGGATTGGTTCGGAAATAGAGCAGGCCGAGGTTGACAAAGTTAGTCACCTACGCTTCGGCCGGGTCCGCAAAATCGCCCGCAAACGGGGACCAACGCGGGAAAGCCCAATTGGCATTGCTACAATAGCGCTTGGCGCTAGGGGACCGTACGCCCCCATAGTGTTTGGCTCTAGGGGACCGTACGTCCTACCTGCGCTAAGGCGTGGTGTTACGGGACCGTACGCAGATATGCATGCATCTGGAGGAAAACGGTCAGTTTAACGAAGCTCCTGACGTAAGGAGTTATTACTACTAGGAGAATGTTTAAAATATCTGAATACAATTTTGCTATATAGTGGCCGTGGGTGAACCAGAATTTGAAATTTGCTCACGTCTGCACCCACGTTGTTGTTATGTGTCAATAAAAGAAATCAAAGAGAGAGCGAGAGAGAAAGAGTGTGTGTGTGTGTGTGTGTGTGTGTGTGTTTGTGTGAAAAACAGACAGAAAGGAAGTGAGAAAGAAAGTAAGAAGGAGCGGGAGAGAGAGAGGGAGACAAAGTGTGAGTATTTGTGTGTGTGTGTGTTAGAGAGAGAGAGATATAGATGGGGGGGGGGGGGGTGGTGAGAGAAAGAGAGAGATGAACAAATACACACAAAGGGAATGTTTTGGACAAAAATGAGTAGGAGAATAGTGTGTGTGTTCAGGTGCATTCTGCGGGCAGACGTGAGTACATTTTTAATCTTTGCGACCTAAAATAAATAGGCCCCTAAAGGTAGCAATCCATGTGTGTGGGGCGGCAGCGGCACAGCAGCGGGAAGATATGTGCGGTACCGCAAGTCACATTAAATCCATATGTGCGGCAGCGGGACGAAATGTGTGCGATATAGCAAGTGGCAAATTCAATTGGGGAAGGCATGTTGGCACCTTTTTTGTTTTGAGCAGCATGGCACCTACCCAGTGAAAACTGTCTAGGTTAATGAAACAAGAACGAATACTGCTGATGATTTGGCTCCTGGTTAATAAGAAGAAAGAACGTAAAAGACATAGAAGGCAGCATCGATTATGGGTGCATGAACTTCTGAAAGAGCGAAAGTCAAAAGACGGGCATATCAAGAAAATGGGTGGATGAACGATGACATAGGGGTGCAATGGTTTCAGCAAGTTTTCCGTGTCAAATGAATTGACTGCATCACACAGAGATTCTTCACAGTCAACCCTATTCCGCCACATTTATATTTTTGTCTGCGGCAGAGCTGCGGCAGCGGCAGAATCGCTCCTGGGTGCGATTTTTATCGTCCCGCTGCCGTACCGCACTTATGGATTCTGACATTGATATTTCTGTTGGAGCAATTTTTATCGTCCCGCTGCTGCTGCCGTCCTGCACATATGGATTATCACCTTAAGCCCCATTTAATGACGCTCGTAAACGCCGGAAATTTACTCACTTTTGCATGACAGAACACACCTGAGCACGCACTCAGTCTTAAAAGCGCGCAATACGCAAGATCAACTCACATTCAGTGACAATAACAATAACATGAAAAGAAAGGAAAAAGAAGACAGCTTGGAAAAGGTAGATGAAAAGCAAAGCAAACTATTGTAGAGACTTGACAGAACGTCGGATTGTGAACTAAGCACGGACGAATTAAAGTTTATTTGAAAGCGCATTACGTATAATATTATTTGCTTGTCCACATTAATAATAAAACAACATTAGTATAACTGGACTATTTTTGCGCGCAGATGTCGTGTTACTATAGTGTGGTCAAAAATTCGAGGCGCAACTTTTCCTCAAATATCTCTTTAAAGGGAGAATCAATGTCACCCATACTTTGCACAGCAGTTTGTATAAAAAATGTCTTAACTGAATCATATTTGTCCATAACAATTGAGGCTCGATCAAAAAAATGTTCTTCATAAATTTATATAAAATACTAGGCCTATAAATCTCCATCACGTGAAAAATGTGATTGTTCATAGCACTTCCCGCTTCTCGCACACATTTTGCATACCCATATGGCCTACGTCATAGCTCGCCAATGACACTTTTTAGTGGCAAAACTTCATACAAAAATGTTTTTATAATGAACACATTCTTTTTACACTAAAGGTTTCCTGAACATACGTTCAATAAGCATGCATGCTATTACGATTGGGAAAAAATGACAGACTTGCTTTTAAAAGCGATATTGCCAGAGCTGTAAAATTTTTAACAATCAACTGGGATTTTTTATTAGTACTTATTAGGGAATTTTCTAGAATACAGTGTGCAGGAGTTAGAAAAAATATTCACCTGTTAAGACAAATTGATATAAGTCACTGTGCAAAAGTTGGAGAATCTGTGTTTGATAAGTAAGGAGATATTTCCCAATAAGTGGCGCTGTGCATTTTTGACCGCACTATAGGTGTAAGTTGGTATACTATGAATTTAATCTGTACTCTTAACTCATATTCCACGCAAGGCGTTACATGATTAATGATCTCTTCTCAATCTAATAGCATAATTATACCCTGCCGACCCCATCGTTCGCTCCCACATTCCCTTCGCCAACTATTTCTACCCCCTCTCTCTCTCTCTCCCTCTCTCTCTCTCTCTCTCTCTTTCTCTCTCTCCCTCTTTCTCTCTCTCCCTCCCTCTCTCACTCTCTCTTTCTCCCCCTTCTCTCTCAGTCTCTCTCTCTCTCTCTCTCTCTCTCTCTCTCTCTCTCTCTCTCTTTGATTTCTTTTATTGACACATAACAACAACATGGGTGCAGACGTGAGCAAATTTCAAATTCTGGTTCACCCACGGCCACTGGATAGCTCACAATCGTATTCAGATATTTTAAACATTCTCCTGTCCTAGTAATAACTCCTTACGTCAGGAGCTTCGTTAAACTGGCCGTTTTCCTCCAGTATTTTGGCAAAGTCCAGATGCATGCATATCTGCCTATGGTCCCGTAACACCACGCCTTGGCGCAGGTAGGACGTACGGTCCCCTAGCGCCAAACACTATGGGGGCGTACGGTCCCCTAGCGCCAAGCGCTATTGGGGCGTACGGTCCCCTAACAATAGCCCATGAGAAAATGTAGTACCGTCTGTAGTTAGTTCACTAGGTTACTAGGCCTTTAAAGAAAGGAGGCCTGTGAATTCTATTGCATATTTTAAGAAACTCCCCTGCCTCCCGCGGCCATAAACTGTAAGACTTGTTTTTGGCTTAAGTTAACATACCTTCTTATAAATAAATAGACGCAGATACATTTCTGCGTCTCTATAGATCTGAAAAAATAATACCCCCATAATTAAAGGAATAATCGTTTTAACTTTCAGCAAATCTACTCGTTCTCCAGTGTCCCTCTGTCATCTCTCTCCCTCTCTGTCTGTCTGTCTGTCTGTCTGTCTGTCTGTCTGTCTGTCTGTCTTTTTCTCTCTCCCTGTCTTTTTCTCTCTCCCTGTCTCTCTTTCTCCCCCCTGTCTGTCTGTCTGTCTGTCTGTCTGTCTGTCTGTCTGTCTGTCTGTCTGTCTCTCTCTCTCTCTCTCTCTCTCTCTCTCTCTCTCTCTCTCTCTCTCTCTCTCTCTCTCTCTCTCTCTCTCTCTCTCTCTCTCTCTCTCTCTCTCTCTCTCTCTCTCTCTCTCACACACACACACACACACACACACACACACACACACACACACACACACACATATATATATATATAATATATATATAATGTATATATATATAATGTATATATATATAATATATATATGATATATATATATATATGATATATATGATAATGTATAAATATTATATATGATATAACATTCTCACAATTTCAGATCATGGAAAAGCACATGAAGCAATAATGATAGATCTACCTATTAAAGAGTTTAATAGGATCCCTAACACCTTCCATCTCCCATCCTATCCCCCCCCCCACCCCTCACCCCCCACCCAAAAAAAAGTGGTAATCAGACAAAGAAAGTTCCAAAACCGATCGACGGCTCTTTGTATTTGGAAAACTTTTAGACCTATCTTTCACTAGTAGAATGCAAGCTCAATTTGAGCATTTAGACTGGAAAAAAAATACAATTTATAGATGATGGGAACAAAGTTGAAGTGTGTTGAGTTTGTGCATGGAGTGTCAGTCTGGTAGGACCACAATCACATTGTCATTATTTTGATCTATATTTTTCTATTCATCGAAATATATTCGTCATCCTTTGGAAATCGAAAGAAACTCACATTTTGATTTTTAATAGGTGCAGTTTATAGCAGAACACCATTGACACTTTGTGCTAACCGATGCCTTGAACAATGGACGCAGTTTGTTTTGTTTACCGCGCGTTTCTCCACGATCAGCTGGTGACCCAGATACGCGCATCCGGGCGAAGTGCCATCTCTCTAGTATTACCGTAAACTCTCTAGCCCCATGTCTCGGACCCGGAGGAATAAAAAAACGAAGTGACTAGATCTAGATCTATTTCTCCGAACACTCGGGAAAATAAACTTGACCTCTATTTCTCCTAACGGTTTCTGTTCTCGAGATTCCGTTTTTGGTTATTTGAGAGATCTCCGCGTCATCTTTCATTCTGCCATTCTGCGAGGACTGGGAGGAAGCATTTTTTGTCTCGAATTCAATTTCTAAAGCTAGATCTACATCTAGATTCTAGATATTGAGATCTAGATATTGAGATCTAGAGATTTTTAAATGTCTGAATATTCAGATATTTCAATTGTGGTTAACGTTCCCGGACTACTTCATTTGAAAATGCCTTCAAATGGTGTGTGAGAAAACAAGACTGCTCATCTTTGGCAGCTACCTATTTTGCATTTAGTCACCCCTAAAGCAAAAACTAAAGTCCTTCATGTAAACAAAAAGTAATCCTCCCCCGCCACCCCCTTGACACACCTTAAACGCACACACACACGCGCGCGCGGGTCACTCCATTCGCAAATAACCTACAAATATCGAGAACGTAAACCTTTCAGAAAAATAGAGTAAAGTTATTTTCCCGAGCGTTCGGAGAAATAGAGCCGGCCATAAAAAAAGGAAGTGAGTATTCCCACCCGGGAAAGGAATAATTTTTTTTGTTTCCACTTGATCAGGTCACTTCTCATCTTTCCTATCTATCTAGATCTGGATTCTAGATGTTTTATAAGTATGCAATACAGGCTGAAGGCCGACCTCTAAACCTGGGGTGAGAATTAAACACCTACACTGGCAGATCACACCTACTCTGGCAGATCTAAGTAGATCTAGATCTTGTATGCCTCTACAATTTTATACTGGTTCTGGAAATATTGAGCACATTCAAACGAGAGTGCTAGAATGCTAAGTATAAACGTACTTTTAGCTTTTGAATGCTTTCTGTCATAACAAATCAATCTCATTGAAAGCAAAGAGAAAGGCCAAAAAATATGAATGAATTAAAACTAAATCATGCACACAAGAACACACTCACCTTAGTCAAAAATTGAGTAAAATAATTTTAAATCCCCTCAGGAGGGTGGGAATTTATACAAGAGAAAATCTTTTTACCGCCCGGGGTGGGAAAAATGGCAGCCATAAAAACAGGGAGTGTGCGGTAACCAGTCATTTCTAGCCTAGCCTACTCTAGAAGATGCCATAAAAATTTGGGGGGATGGGGAGGGAGTCTTGTCTTTGCTTTTGACCGTGTTATATAATTACTGTAACTGACTGAGAACGTATTTTTAAAATAAAAATGTCTCTTGCCACAGCATAGCGAGAGCTGTTTTCTGTGGGTGCTTCTGAATACTGAAATCCTTTGAAAGAAATATACCAAAATCTACCTAAATCCAGCGAAAGAAACATAGAGAAATCTGCTACTATTCCACAGAAATACACCGAAACAAATATACGGAAATATACCGAAATCCACCAAATCCACCGAAAGAAACGTACCTAAATCTACGTCAATATTCCACTGAAATCCACCGAAAGAAATATACTGCAATCCGCCTAAAGAAATATACCATAATACCGAAATCTTCTAAAATCTACCAAAATCCACCTAATCCACCGAAAGAAACCTACAGAAATCTACTAATATTCCACTGAAATCTATCGAAATCCATCGAATTCCACCTAAGTCAGATTTCGGTGGATTTTGGTATTTTTCTGGTGGATTTTAGAAGATATTTCTTTCGGTAGAATTGGGTGGATTATGGTAAATTTCGGTAGATTTCTTTCGGTGGATTTAGATAGATTTCGGTAGATTTAGGTTTCGATAGATTTTGGTGGATTTGAGTAGATTTTGGTATATTTCTTTTGCTGGATTTTGGTAGATTTCTGTGGATTTTTAGTAGATTTCGGTGGATTTTAGTAGATTTCGATATATTTCTTTAAGTGGATTTTAGTAGATATGTCGGTAGATTTCTTTCAGTGGAGTTCGTTAGATTTCGGTGGATTTGGATATTCAGCACTGCCGTTTTCTTTCAAGAATCTATGCCTAGGCGACACTATACTTTTGGATTGCAGTCTGTTTCAGGTGGGAAAGTAGGCCTATCTAGCCTCTGCCTCTACTTCTACTCCAGCAGGAGGACCTTGCCTTCTTCAGTTCACATATTATATATATTTATATCATCTTTTTACTGTACAGCTAGCCTGCCAGTCTAGCCGTACTTAGGTTTGGCCCCATTGACCAAAGCCTGTTGAGAACGCAGGTCTCATTAGTAATTGTTTGGGTTAAAAATACATGCATGTCAGTAAGGCATCTTTTGGTTTAGTCTGAAATACTTTTTACGTATTGCAAACAAAATTTTTATTTAGATATACAATTCAGTATTTTTTGCTTTTTGTCAGTCTAGCCATCATTATTAAGTACGGATAGCCTAGCCGTCAATTTCTTATTGTGGCCTTGAACGGGAGGAATTCTGTAATGAGCGACCACTGTGAAATTCATAGCTTAGAGGGTTTGGGACAAAATCAGTAAAGTAGTGTTAGGGTTAGAAGCTAGGGTCTCTTCTTTTTGTGTTAATTGTTAGGTGGTCGCTCATTTCGGAAGTCCTTTTAGTACTGAGCATCTGGATGCACCTTCAAACTCACACTGCAGCTTTGTCTGTTTCCCAAGATCGGTTAATTCTCTCTAGTCCAGAAGCTTTAATTTAAAAGATTTAAGTTACCATTTTCAGACCTGCCACTCAACCCGATTTAATTGGGATATCCCGATTTTTTGCCTCAAATCTCAAGCATCCCGGTTTTTCCAATTTCGATCGTATGTAACTATTTTTGTAACTATTTTTTTGTTCTGCCTGTTCACAGCCGGATTTTTGTAAAAACTTACTTGGCCTTCTTCACTGTCACGGAAAGCACCAATTCAATTTTCTGTCAGCAGGAATTTTGAGCACTATTTTTTGAAATATCGATACAGGGTTTAGTAGTTGATTTGCCCCAAGTTGTTTTGGATCTTTGCTCACACGTGTCATTTCAACTGTAATGGAAGTAGTACAGTATCGATTTGGCATTCTGGCTTGACTTCTCAAGATCTAGGCTACTTTCGCTTTTGTTTCTAATCAGAATTCTTCTATGATGGTCTGATAACTGTTTCAATTTCGACATACAAATGTTCAATGTTATACGTAGTTCTGCTGCTTCTTTCAAAACAAGCTTTGTCTGAGTTCTGGTCAGTTGGGCCGGTTATCAAGACCGGTTAGTAAAACTGTTTCAATCGCTCGTTCACATGACGTGACATGACTTCGCCGTGCTAGTTCTGGTGAGTCTGGGACCATCCGTTGATGGGGTTAACTTAAGTTCAAAATGCACACTGGTTGAAGAGTCTTTCGGGACTTCTTTGGAGGGGTGTAAGACACTTGGACAGTGCTTGATGTGACACTTCAGGATTTAAAAAAAAAATGATAACACACA
>NW_004797392.1:1182919-1186699 GCF_000002075.1 Aplysia californica
ACACACACACACACACACACACACACCAAAGAGAGGGCATATGCATGATGTACATGAATATATATTAATGGACACTCCTGTGAAATTTTTAAGTCAACTTGTCACTCGCCTTGGTGATTTGTCGTTGATCCCAATTTTTTTCCCAAGAGATCATGATTTTTAGATTTCTTAGAGTGGCTGGTCTGCATTTTCTAAGTTGCTATCTCTGATTGCTTTTACTTTTAACTGTTGAATTATACTAATATTATAATTACCTATGATGTTCGAATGACCTGCAAATCTAAGTCAGAAAGAGAATTTATTTTACTTTTTAAAGTCATTACGATTCTTATGTTTTACAAGGGCTCACGGCCACCTCCAAGCCTAGATCTGTGTGTAAAGTAATACTGGCAAATTTGGTAGAGATACGTGCGTCTTCTATTCTCGAATACGAATCTACGCAACGTTTGTGGCTAAAACTCTGTAGTACATGTAACGTCATATAGGCAACCAGGAGTGGCAAATTTTGCCAACTTCCATGACGTACATTCCATGACGTACATGGTACGACACAGGGGTAAAAATTGCGCATTTTCATGACGTACCAGGTACGTCAGACGGCAACGAAGGGCTTTATCAACATTACAGATGTTCTAGTTATTGGGGCCAAACCAACATATTTTTGGCTGCAAAATGCACTTATTGCTATTAAAACAGTCGGGAATCAATGGATTTCAAGAAATTCTCTTCCACAATAATTGCAAAGCTATCAACACCGTGTAGAAAAGGTGTTAAGCTGCGAACATAAAAAGTTTGTAAACGACAAATGTTCTTTTTTTAGCTTCTGCTGCTTCAACGTGGAAAATACTGCCAAATGCTTCATTTATATTTCATCTTGAAGAAAATTGTAGCCTAGACTCTTGCAGGCATTGTCCATGGAGAGCTGAAGCAGGCCTAAGTGTAAAATAATTCAGAACAAGCATGAAGCTGTTTATTTTATCGAAATACTGACACCTTATTTATATTTTGCACACTAGAGAACTGTTACTAAAAAAGTTATTTTGAACAGCCAGTTGAGTGTTCATAGTTTTTAAAATGTGAAATTTTTCTGTTTTCTGTTAGTATCTTTTGTGAAATTTCAACCATATGTGTCATTGTTCTAATTTATTGTTTGGTTAAA
Organism: Aplysia californica; assembly: GCF_000002075.1. NCBI lineage: Eukaryota > Metazoa > Mollusca > Gastropoda > Aplysiida > Aplysiidae > Aplysia > Aplysia californica. Next base: position 1,184,079 of record NW_004797392.1, read on the forward strand.
CAATGTCGTGTTATTGTAACATATTCCAAGCGGTGCATATTGTATGGTTTTTATGGCTGTTTTTAGCTTACTTTATAAAACTTTTTTTTGGTGAAAGACCCATGTCATTCTTTATGCTTTGTTTCAGGTGACAAACTGTCTCAATCACTAGTTATGAGTGTGGAATGGATGAGACAGGCGGTGTTGCGGCCTGAGTCACGCCTGGATCACAACTGGCTGAAAACAGATATTCAGGTTTGTCTTACTAGTGAAAGCATTAATTTTGTTACCCCTTTAAAAATTTTTGTGTCAGGAAGCTTGGATTATATTTAGACAGTAAAAGAAAATGAATGTATTGAGAAAGACAAACTTTTACTGTGCATGATGCGTTTTGTCAACTGCAAACAGACTTTTAATTGACTTTGAACTATATATTATATCTTATCATGAATTTGCGAAGTGGGTGGATTTAACTTTGTGAGGGTCCAAGGCTTGAATCAATCTACTTCATTTTGATTAATAAATGAAATGAAGAAAATAATATCTCAGTCTAAGATAAAAATTTATAAAAATATATTTGTGTTCTACATTTCATCTCAATATATCTACCTCAGGATGAGTTGAATTAGTTATTCTATGATACTGCCTTGGAGTCGTGCTGATGTAGGTCCATTTTCTCCTGCAGGTTAAGGAACAGCTGAATTTCTCTATGATCTCTGTGTGTATTTATTAAATGAACTATTTTTAGGTCGATTTTTTTATATAATACCATGCTCCTAGATTATGCATGTTCTGAGTTCTGAGGTTTTTCAGTTGATTTTTTGGGTGAATTTTTTCACGTCATTTTTTTTTACAAACTGCCTTTTCCCCACCCCTATCTTTGTTGTGTGTTTGTTATATATATATAATATATGATGAATACAAGTACATGTACAGTCAAAATTTCCTCACGACCACCCTCTGTCGAAAGGAAAAAATGTTTGTCTTAAACAGGTGGCCTGAGGTGGACATCTTTTACGAAGGGGCAGACGTTTTCTTGACGATGTGTTGGTTTTTTTGAAAATTGTGTGTCCCTGCTTTACGGTCTCCAATTGCTTGTCTGTCTTTTTGGAACTTCTGGTGACGTTTTTTTTTTTCTCCCTTTGTCTGCCCTCTGTCTTATTTTCGTGTCTCAACTCTTTCTTGTGGATGGATTTTTTTTTTAACTGGGTGGTTTTGTGCTGTTTGCTCCTGTACTTTGTCTCGGAGCTTTACAAAATGCCAGTATTGTGAAAGCAGCAAAAAAGATTATTGCTGACACCTAGTGTCGAAATACCAGACCTCTGCTAGAAGTGTTTTATTTATTAATTTTGTTTTAAAGCAAGAACCAACAGGTCTTACAATTCGTTCATACCATTATCTGTACGAGTCATTGAGGCGTTGCCATCTGTGCAAATACAACATAATTTTGGAGATCCTTCCAATCTTTGTGTGTGTCTTTATAAATGTCAGTGTGTGTATGTAGCAGCATAGGAGTGTCGTGCATGTATGCACATTCACCATGCTAAAGCAAATTTCCCTTTGTGGAACTCAATGAAATTGAAATGTTATCTTATCTAATTTCATCTTGCCTCACTTCTCTGTGGGTGGTTGGCGGGTGCTCTGGTGTGGTTTGCTCCTTCTTTCCTATCAAACGTCTATCGTCCTTATCTCCCCTCCTTCTATTTAGTTTTTGTTACTCTCTTGTAACACCTCTAATCTTCGGCACTTATATGACCTTATTGTGTTGCAAGTGCCGTAAAACTTTTACTAAAACAAAAACCTCACTTGTCTTTGTGTATGTATTATCCAAACACGAGTCCCTTTATATAGTGGAGTCGTGCCCTTGAGGACTAACCACAGCTCAACTCAACCATTTCTTTGGACCCTATGGTGTTTAGAGGAGGACGAGGGGGGGGGGGTGTGGGCGCGCCTGTATGTCCTATAAGACCAATTTCTCTTATTTCCCTCTTGTTTATGTCTTTCTGTTTCAGAATAAGATATTACTTCTCCCCACACCAAATAATCCTTATGTGCTTAATCATGTTTACCAAAACAGATAGTTTTCACAACTTAAAAATAAAATACATACCCAGAATGTCTCTTTCAATTTGTCACTTCTAATAATTGTATCTTTCCTGTTTGATAAGACCTAAGGCTGAAAATACTCTTTGCTCCGTCCGCCTGGTGTCGGCGCCTCTCATTTCATCGCGCGCGCACGCACGCACACACACACACACACACACACACACACACACACACACACACACACACACTCACACTCACACTCGCACTCACACTCGCACACACACACTCAGCCAGAGAGAGCAATATTTTCTACAATGTCGGTGTTTTTACACCCCACCATAGACACAATAAATAGACAATTCAGTTAGCGGGCTTAGGATTTTTCCCTGTCAAGACCATCAAGGGCTAAGAGGGACACGAGTCCTAGCAGACAGACCAAGGTACTCGATAAAAGAAAATTTCCTCACGAAAATCGAACTCAGGTCTCCTGCGTGTAGCAGCGAAGACCCTAACTGTACACCACACCACACACATAACATACATACAGAGAGAGAGAGAGAGAGAGAGAGAGAGAGAGAGAGAGAGAGAGAGAGAGA
>NW_004797392.1:1187331-1189819 GCF_000002075.1 Aplysia californica
CACACACACACACACACACAAAGAGTGATCAGGTGGCGTCGGTAGCCTAGTGGTCAAGGTACCGGATTCTTAATTGTGAGATTGCGGGTTCCGGGGTTCGAGCCTCAGCTTGGTCCGACGTTTTGTAGTTGGGAAAGGCACTTAACACGTATTTCCCACTTGGCTCGATCCTTTCATAGACGAACGTCAAACTCGGAGGTCCCGCCTCTTACATACATATTATAATCGTGTTGATAGGGGCGTTAAACCCACACCGTTTCAAGAGTGTGATCAGATACTTTAGCTAGAAGTTATGATGTCTATAAAACCTCTTTTAATTTGCACTGAACGGTTCAATGAAATTGAATGAGTTTATTATTTTGGTGACCTAGGTCCTGAGCACACCACAGACACTTCTTCTTTTTTCCTCCGTTCACCTCCTTTCCTGCACTCTAGTCAGTGGGTGGTTGGCGGGTGCTCTTGTGTGGTTTGCTTCTTCTTTCCAATCAAACATCTATCAGTGGGTGGTTGGCGGGTGCACTAGCGTGGCTTGCTTCTTCTTGCATTTGAAACAACTATCGCCCTTATCTCCCCTTCTTCTTTTTTATGTTTATTACTCTCTTGCAACACCTCTAATCTTCTTGAGCTCAATATGACCTAATGCAGTTGCGAGCGCCGTAAGACCTCTGCTAAAACAGCACTCTAGTCATGTTCTGTCATCTGTTTTCATCTCCACTTTCTGTCCTCCCCGCTCCTCCCCCTGGGCTCCTGTTTCTTTCTACTGCTATTCCCGGCTCTTCCTTTCTGCTGAGCTGTCTTTCAGCCACATCCCCGATCTTAGGGCAGGTTCGATCAGACCCTTAACATTCTCGGATAAGGGTGTTAAATGTCACGGCCACCACCGGGCGGGGCGAATTCAAAATTAATTCCAACCAAAACTGAAAATGCTGAATGTGAAAACAACCAACTTGTGTCCCTCTTGCACCGTAAAACTCTTACCAAACGAATTAAAACACAACTTCCAAGTGGTTTTTTTTTGTTGCTTCTTTTCTTCCCCTACATGGTGGCATGGCAGCGTGCCAGACGAATTGAACTCGTTGGCCAGATCTGGTCCGCAGGCCGTAGTTTGTTGACCCTTGCCTTAGATAAAAGCCCAACACAGCGCTGACAAATAATTCAAAGCGGCAGTGGTCTACGTGAACTTTGGTTTCCAAACAGTGGGACTCCAATAGTAGAATCCTAAAGAAGTTCAAAAGCGCGCTTACAATTAAATTTCACATCGGGTTTGCTTGCCACTATGCTGACACAGTCAAATTAGCGGGTGGTTGGAGGGCGTCCCGGACTTGGTATTGATCTCCTACCTCTGTTGTTTCTGTATGTCTGTCGTGCTTTTTTCCCGGATCTAAAAGGACGTTATTGTATCGATATGCTTCTGATGACATCAGAAATATGAATTTTTATATGCGCAGTATGCATGTTGTTGCCTGTCTTTTTGAAGTTTCAGACAAAGAAAACAGAATGGAAAAATCTCTTTATGAATATCAAAGTTATGTCTCTTTTTTTAAAGAACTCCCCAAACAGCGCGTCTTCATTGTGTGAATGGGATCAGGTTTTTAAGTTTTGTCAGAAGAGAGAAAAACGCATACTTGTAATGTGGAATATAAAGTCGAGAATGTCAGCCAACCTGTACTTTTGCTTTTCTCTTCGCTGATCTGCAAGCTCTTATCTTATGCAGTGTTCTTTGTTTATTTGTATGTGCGCTTTCTTTCTTCTTTAAAAAAAAATTATTTATTCCCGATATCGCCGGTAAGCACTAGATCCAGAGAGCACAGCTTTAAAGCAGAGAGAAAAACGTTCATCGTTTTGATAATTGTGCCTAAATTATGTACATTTTCATGCTCATTTCAACATTTAGCATTTGAGTTTCGGCACAAAATGTCTTGAGCACCCGCAACCGATACCACAGATTAAGAAACTGCTGTGTTCTTTTTCTTCTTCTTTATGTTATGGGCGTGGTATATTTTCAACAGCTGGCCGTCGATATGCTTTATGTAGGTACTGTTTGGGAAACGTCACGAGACCTTTAGAGTACTATATGTCAAGACTTCTTGGTCCCTAGATCGTTGTCCGGTGGCCGGACAATCCACTTTTTGAAGACGTCCCTGCTGGGTCTGCCAGGATGCACGTGCGGTGCGCGTAATCAGATATGCCAGTGCTTATCTTCTGTGATCGATGTGGTCATTTCCGCTCTTGACGAGTGGTTATTTGAGCGATGGGGTCGTTCCTATTGGAAATTTGGGGGGTATTAGGTCCTCCAGAATTTTTTTTTTATCATTCCAATCGGGAAATCGAATAATAATGACTGGAATCCTGTCTTGAATGAGGTCTCCGTGGTCGTTAGTTGCACCCTTTCGTTTGTTGGTCAAGTCGTGTTACTGGGTCTTTCTAATTTCGCGTTCAACTTCTTTCTCCCGTTTGCCCTCTCCTATCCCATCCCCTTCTTCCTCCC
>NW_004797392.1:1191208-1192571 GCF_000002075.1 Aplysia californica
ACACACACGCGCGCGCGCGCGCGCGTGCCCTCGTGTACGAACACTCACACACACACTCACAAACACAGACAGACACACACACACACACACACACACACACACAAGTCCAATGTAGACTGCAAGAGAAGTTGCTCCATAATGTTGTAAGGCGTGCGTACGTGAGCTGGAAGGAGCGCTTGCAAATGTTTATGCACGAGATGCATTAGGGAACGCGAGTTTCCAAGGTTACAGCGTCTGGAATGGTTCACGTTGCCAGGGAAAATAAAGCATTTCGCCTTCTCCATACATTTTGTATACTATCGTCAAAAGTTGTGGGAAAGCGGCACTTGCTTTAAATGCCATTAATTTTGGTCTCGTGTTTGGTTGTTTTCGATTTTGCTCTGCCTCGAGTAATGTGCAGACACTTTGTCGATCATACGGAATCGGTTTTGAAAAAAGGCAATGTAAATTGAATTGAGCTGTTTGTTTACGTAATTGCTAATTGTGCGCGGGAAAAGCAACACGGACCAATGAACAGAAACGGGAGAAAAGCAACCTTCGAGGAGAAATGTTGGGCCGTTGTTTTTTTTAAACCAAATTTTCCACTCTGCTTTTTGGGCTGTGGTGATGATGCGTACCTGTACAGTAAACAAACTGCTGAGGAAATTCGAGGTACAGAGCATTGTTTCCTAGGATATCTGTTGGCACGATGACGCCAGAGCTGACTGTTGCAGGTTAAACGTTGGTTTGCCGCCCGAAGCAACCTCCTGTTGGTGGTTGGCAGGTGCTCTGGTGTGGTTTGCTCCTTCTTTCCCGTCAAGCATCTATCGTCCTGTACTCACCTCCTTCCGGGGTTTTTTGTACGTTACTTTCTCGTCACGTAACACCTCTAATCTTCGGCACTTGTATGACCTTTTTGTGTTGCAAGTGCCGTAAAACACTTACTGAAACTAACCCCTCATGGTTGGTGGCTCTCCTGTGTAGTCTGCTAGTTGAGTTGATGGTTGGCGGGTGCTCTGGTGTGGTTTGCAGCTACTATGGTCTTTGTCTCTCCTCCGTTGTTTTTTTTCGTGGTTGTTACTCTCTGATAACACCTCTAATCTTCGGCACTTATGTGTCCTTATTGTGTTCGCAAGTGCAGTAAAAACTCTTAATAAAGTATTATCTACTTTGTTTCTATACGTGTACTTCTTTTCAGTGTTTCCATTTTCCTCCTGATGTGTTCCACAAGTGAAATGCCCGTGGTTATCGTGTCCAATAGCTTTTTACTTAGTACGTCTGTACGGATTATGTACCTCTTTCTATGTTTGTGTATCGTGACGTGGTCGGTTCTTGTTTTTGCTTTTTGTGCTTTTTTGGAGGTGTGTATGTGTGTGTGTGGGGG
>NW_004797392.1:1193674-1196924 GCF_000002075.1 Aplysia californica
GTGTGTGTGTGTGTGTGTGTGTGTGTGTGTGTGTGTGTGTGTGTGTGTGTGCGTGCGTGTGTGCAACTTCCCGTCAAACTATAATGTTATTTTCCGCTGTTTATCTATCCATTTCCTCGGGGTTTTTTGTGGGTGTTTGGTGGGCGCTCTTTTGTAGTATGCTCTCTCTATTTCTTTTCAGCCTCATGTTGTCGTGCATACTCACTATAAGCTACAAAATTTATGATTGACCTGTTTAATTATTTCTCTGTCCTTCGTTTGCGTGTATGGATGTGTGTGTGTGTGTGTGTGTGTGTGTGTGTGTGTGTGTGTATGTGCGCGCGCGTGCGTGTGTGTGCTTGTCGTGTGAGAGATGCTGACGATCTGTCCAAATCTGTTGGTAGGCGCTACTGGTAGGTACTGCTTACTTTTTTTCGGCACAAAATGACCTTTATTGTGTTGACGTGCTTCTCTTTACTCAAACAAACAAATAAATCGCCCATCTTCATCGGTCAAAACCTGACTTTCAAGCCCTTCTGGCGATGTGTAACTTTGTTCGGACTGGCACATTATATGTGAAATCTGTATCCATTCCTGTTGTAGCGTATTACGGGGTGCCCACTACGGATGGTTTGTTTTCAGTTTCAGGCGATCGAGTCTGGCGATCGGCCCGATCCCGCCGTAGTGGGCACCCCGTATATGTCTGTTACGACTGTAAGTACTTTCCTGCACACGGCCCCGGAAAGAGTTTAATCTAAGCTAAGGGTTTTGTTTTGTTGTTGTTATTGGGGGGTTGTTTTTTGTGTGGTTTTTTTTAAACAAAAAAGCAAGCGTTATGTAACGACATTGCATGGGAATCATTACCGTTCATTCTATCAGTGTCTGTAAATATAACTTCGAAGACGACCTGGGCTGATTACGAAATATTTGTAACTTTGTCTTATCGTAGTTTTATTTTATTATTTTTTAAAACCGGGTCATGAGTTACGCATGAAATGACCTGATCCAGGGATATATAGATTTTAGTTGGAATTTAGGGCATGCTGTAATATTCACAAGGCTAAGTGTGACCTTGTCAAATCTCGAACTGTCACGATTTTTTTTAACAGCCCCGATTGTTCTTATCTTGTTTGTTTGTATTCCTTTGACAGCTTTGATTTCGTTTGGTTTCTCTGAAGCAATGCTTACGACAATGCGGAACCGTTTTAGTCTAATAATGTATTTAATCCCTATCCTGCTTCTATCGTTTTCCACTGCTTTGTTTTAACAGCTTTACTAAATCAACTTTGTGGGTGTGTGGTCAGAGCAGGAAAGGGGAATGAGAATCTGTTTTTTTAATGTACTTCACTACTCTATGCATTAATTGTCAATTTCAATGTAAATGCTTTTACCCCCCGTTTCGGGATATTATACATGCTCAATCTCGGCTAATTCCTGTGAAAAAGACTGTAATAATAGAAGTTTTATGCTCTAATCGACACAATCTAAATCATTTAAGTAGGCGAGCTTCTGACCCTGCCTGTCAGGGCCAATTTAACCGGGGCTAAGAGGGATACGTCATCACAATGGAGAGACTGAGATGCTCGATAAAAATTCTCCCCACTCTGGAATCGAACTCAGATTTCCTCCGTACAACAGTAAACGCCAACATTTTACTTTTGCCTTTACTGTTTTACACTATAGTCAAAGCTGTTTTTTTGAGGACTCAAATTCTCTCTCCTATCGTAGTGAAGAGTGAAGATTCTTCACGTCTCTTTCGACAAAGTATTTTAAGGAATACATCTTTCTGGTGTTTAGGCTCCTGTAGTCGTCTTCTCAAACGTAGTCCATTGTGTGTAACCAACTTGGACGAAGCTTCGCGCCACACACTAGGTGTTGGTAATAAATTATCGAGTTTATGAAGAAGAGGAAAAATGCAGGGGGTTGCAATATGGGTTAATGTCTTGCTTTAAATGGGTAATCGATTGTCGATATCTTCCACTTACGGGTTGTTGTTTTTTGTTTGTTTTCGTTGTTGTTGTTGTTGTTGTTGTTGTTGTTGTGTTATTGTTTTTTTGTTGTTGTTGAGTGAAGAGAGCTGTTGCAATTTTTGTGAAGTGGAGTCACAGGATAAGAAGTGTTCGCGATTTGACGTTTCCCTTTCTTTTTCTGCATTAACAAATATATTAACTTTTCGAATTGATATATCATACCGGCGTCTGTGCTGTAGCGGTTAGACGCTTTACAGACGCCCCCAGAAGGCCGGAGTTCGATTCTCGTATGGGGAGAATCTTCACCGAGTAGGGATGTTGTATCAATCTCGGCCCAGTGGACCCTAACAGGCAGGGTCGAACCGCCTCTTAAATGATATAAGTCTTGTGAATGGGGAAATAAAACAACTACTTCGAAAAAAAAGATAGTCTTCCCCCTTGCTTTAGCTGTTGTTTTTTTTCTTCGTTCCTATATAACACCTGTTTTGTAGGATGTGGACCCTGTGTGACTTACGTCCCGGCGGTCCAGACAGAGCAAAGATTTAATGGGCTAGTGCTTTAGAGAGTGATTTGGGGGGGGGGGGGGTACATTAATGGCATAGTGCCCAAGTAGGTTTTTGGCCACCTGGAAGACCTATTTACGCTCTCATCTCTATTCTTAGTTCTGTGATCGATGTGGCAGGGGGAGCGTCAGGCGGTTGCGCGTGTCTTTCCTCGTGTTTAGAAAATATTGCGCCGAAACTGTATCATCATCATCATATGACAGATCTAATGCTGCACCCAGGCTGAGAGAAGACTTGGTCATGGTGAAAACTGTTCAAAGAAAAGGAAAAAACAAAAAGAATTTCGAACCTGGTGAATTTCTGAAGAACAGACCTCGTGAATGACTTGATAGTTCAGTATTTCCACACGCTGTTCTCATGGCCTTGAATTGAGAGCGCGTTTGTGGATGGTTAACGAGTGCTCTGGTGTGGTTTATTCCTTCTTTCCAGTCGATTATCTTTCGTCCTTATTGTTTGTGTTTGTTATACACTTGTAACACCTCTAAAATTCGACTCTTTTATGACCTTAATAACATGTTGCAAGTGCCATAAAATACTTACTATAACAAATGAGTGTATCTCCCCGACTCTGGATATTGTCGAGCTTATTGGAGTTTGTTGGTGCAACGAGAATAACGTAAATTCTTTTGAGCTTTATATATCATGTCTTGTTTTGTTTAATTTAGGTGTTTTTACGCTCTAATCGACTCATTTTAGATCACTTAGGAGGCGGGCTTCTCATCCTCCTTGTAAGGGTCA
>NW_004797392.1:1197548-1200508 GCF_000002075.1 Aplysia californica
GGGGTGTGCAGAAATTGGACAGTAATTTAGAGTGTGTGGGTGTGTGCCTTCGCACATGGCCAGCGTGCAGGGGTATGTGCAGACTGTAATGCTCGAGGACTCCGACATCCATTTAGTTGCTCGCCTTATCCACGTGCCAGTCTTCGATATCCCACCGTGAGCAGACTCCCATGAGGCATGAGGCGAGATTCAATGCAGATATTATTAGCATTGTGTCAAGAGGGTCCCCGGCAGACAGCCACATGTTTATTTTTAATGTACTCTATTTCTTGTCCTTTTTCTGTACATTCTGTACGAATTTGCAGACCTTTTTCTTTTTAACTGTGTTACGTGTGTGTAGTTTGGCCTCGTTTGTGTATTTTCGTCTTACTTCAGTAGAAGTCTGCAAAAGGCAATTCGGAATATATTTTTTTAAAAACAACAACACAAAATACTATTCTTTGGAGTCTATCGTCGTACCATACGCATTAAAGTGAGCAAAATATATATTCTAGAAAATCTCCGACTTCGGTGCGGTGATCGCGTTGAGTATAGAGATCCTTGCTTTAGAAAAGAGGCGGACTATCAAATGCAGAGAGTAAATAATTTATTGTCTGGTTTTTGTCTGTCAACGTAGATTTCTTCTCTGGTTGTCACTTTGGTGCTTTTATTTTCTGATGTCCTTCAATTATGGCCAAGCGTGTGGTTTGAGGAGGTCACAGGTATAGGTTATATTTCTGTTGTTTCTATCAATTCGACGGCTCAGTTCAAGAAACCCGTAAAATACATTTTACCTAAATTGATCCTTTTTGCTTTCCTGTGGCCCCAGAACTTTCTCTGTCGCATCTTTTCGATGTGAGGTTCGGACTGTACATAATTTACTTTCAGTCCGAACCTCACATCCCCACTATATAGCAATTTGTTTCCTTGCGAAGAGGCAAACTTTCTTGATTCTTTGCTTTAAACCCTTTCAGTGTTGAAAAGTTTCCTTCTAGACTTTTATACGCTCAAGATAAGTGGGTGGTTGGCGGGTGCTCTGATGTGGTTTGCTTCTACTTTCCTATCAAACATCTATCGTCCTTACCTCCCCATCTTTTTTGTTTGTTACTCTCTTGTAGCACCTCTGATCTTCTGGCTCTCATATGACCTTATGCAGTTGCGAGCGCCGTAAAACCTGTACTAAAACTAAACACAAGATAAAGTGTTTATTCAAGAGATAATCAAAGAAAGTAATGAAATAGGTTCTCTTCTTAAAGAAAATGAAACTGCTCCAGTTGCGAATGCATCTTCTTAAGCATCTTCTAAAGCATCCTCTATAAATCAGGCGAAACAAACGGCAGTGGACCAGATTTGAAGAACGCTTGAGAGTAATAAAGGTGTCTACACAGCAGGGAAGAGGTTAATTAAATAAGATGTGGGAGTTTATACCTGTGGATGGTTGGAGTACATCGCCAGTAGTGGCCGTAGGCCCTACTACTATTTGCTTTCTCTGTTGTCTTTACCAATTTCGCTTTGTTTTTCCTAACGGAAAATGGCTGTGTTGTTAAACATATTTTTGCTCTAAACATGTAGATTAATTTACGTAACGTAAATGGGGTTCCAGTTTCGACAATCGTTGAGTGGGTGGTTGGCGGATGTGCTGTTGTGGTTTGCTCCTTCTTTCACAATTAGGTCTCCTATAAGTGCCGAAGATAATGGGACTTCCTTTAGACTGATATACAAACAAAGAAAAGATGGAGTTACAGATTAGTTGTGTTTCAAGTACCGTAAAACTCGCACTAAAACTGAAAAAAACCCAACAACCAGTCGTTGAGGTTTTAAGAAATTGTTCTTTACTTAGTTTTACCTTTTTCGTGTTGCTATTTTACCCCAGTGGAGGCCAATCCACATTGAAGTTTGAAGTGCGGACTTTGCCCTCGGTACGTTCTGCTGGCTGTCTCCCTTGCAAAGTGGGAATAAAATGAGACGACGTCTGCCTTAAACTGTTTTCTCGCACAGACTACCTCTGCTTGTTTTGGACTCGTTTTTGTTTCGAAAGCATGGCGTTTTGCCACCTTTGCGTACCTCCCAAGAATAGCGCTGCAGCAACGAATGTAATTTTCTGCCAAATATCTTTAAGTGGTAGATAAAATTTTCTTCACACACCAAAGAAGATGTAGAAATAATAAATATTATTATTGTTTCGCTTTATGTTTCAAATACAAGTTGTTGATGATTCGCGCGAACATGGTGATGCAACAAGGGGTTTGAGTGTGTGTGTGTGTGTGTGTGTGTGTGTGTGTGTGTGTGTTTGTGTGTGTTAGAGAGAAAGAGAAGGGGAGGGCTGGAGTTGATTGTGGGTTTGCCAACAGTTGGGGCTGTACATAAAGTTTCTTTATGTTCCTGTTGTGAAAACACTCTTCCCGCTGTTTCAGTTACGTTACAAACTTACAGTTCTCCCACAGTTATTGGCTCCCTTGAAACAAGTATATTTTCTTTTTTAATCCCTTGATTTCATGTGCTGATTGAAAAAACCTTCTCCCTTCCCACCCCCAAACCGAGGCACGAGTTTTCTTATCATGTTGCCATTATGAAGAATAGACGTCACGTCTCCCTTATCAAAATTCAGAAACAGAATGAGTTTTCCAAGTTCTATTTTCCCTCTTCAAAGGTCCTGTTTGTTTTCATCATCTTTTGTGTACGTTTCATTGAGACGTTTTGATTCGTGAGTCAATGGCATTTCTAGGTTGTTTTTTTCAGCCTTTGTAATCAAGTTTCTATGAGGAACACTAAAAAGCTTTCATTGCCCTATATCAATTGTCAAGTACTACTAGTGTTAACAGTGATGCCATCTTGTCGTTCGTACATTTCTTTTGTGGACATAATAACTATGTAATCGAACAAATAGACTGCGGGTTGTTGGCGGGTGCTCTGGTGTGGTTTGCTCATTCTTTCCTTTATTTAATTGGGTGTTGTTTTCTTGTTTGTTTGTGTGTGTGTGG
>NW_004797392.1:1202643-1204336 GCF_000002075.1 Aplysia californica
AAGGGGGGGGGGGTTGCTGTTGCATTCTCAGCATACTCATAATATAGTTTAGCCGACGTCGTATTATGGCGGAGAATGTGTTGAAAACTGCTTTGGAGCGTGGGATAGATTATTACCAAAGAACAGATTACCCAGCGATACCTGTTTCTCTTTCCGTTCATGACAAGCATCAGTTTTGTTGATTGATAAGCGGGTCTACGTTACAGCTCATCAGCAGGCTAAAGTGAGAGTTCTGTAACATATTACCCCCAAAGAACCAACAAAGCTGCAAGCAATCGTATGTTAGATCCGCGTCTGCTGTGTAGCGGTGAGGCAGTTCGTCTTAGCACGCAGAAGACGAGAGTTCGAATCCCGTATGGGGAAACCTTTTACCGAGTATCCATGTGTGGTTGGCGGGTGCTCTGGTGTGGTTATCTTCTTCTTTCCTATCGAACATCTATCGTCCTTATCTCCCCTTCTTTTTTATGTTTGTTACTCTCTTGTAACACCTCTAATCTTCTGGCGCTCATATGACCTTATGAAGTTGCGAGCGCCGTAAAACCTCTACTAAAAAAAACCTCCTACTAAAACAAAGCTTATACGACTTTATTGTGTTGTTTGTGCCGTAAAACTCTAGCTAAAACAAACCAAAAAAAACTTTTATAGGGCGGAAATATGCTGATGCTTGTGGCATTGTATCATCAAAGTAATTGCTCTGCTAGTTTTATTGAAAGTTCATTGTGCGTGTTCTTGTTCTTTTCTCTTTTTTTCACTTTCAAATTGTTGTGACGCCTTGATGCCCTAGTTATGTTTCATGGGAACTTCCTAAGAACACATTGCTAAGTAACGTTCGTCGGGTGCAAGGTTAGTTTAGTTGGTATCTTGCGATCTGGGTTCGAGTCCCCATGAGCGACTTTCTGGGACGTTGGCTATTTGAAGAGTTGCATTTGCTCTCCTCAAATAGGCAAAAGGGGATGAATTGGATGTTTGGTCGCGGACACTGTTCGTATACGTTACAGTCCCTAACTTGGCCACACCATATTACCATACCACACCGTAACATATACCATAATTCCGCAGGATGTCATAACATATACATACCGCACCACGTGAGTGGTCGGCGGACGCTCTGGTATGGTTTGCTTCTTTCTATCTACATAATTTATCGTCCTTATCTCTCCTCCTTCGGTGGCGTCGGTGGTTAGGCTACCGGACTCGTAATCGTGAGATTGCGGGTTCCGGGGTTTGAGCTTCAGCCCCGTCCGAAGTTGTGTCCTTGGTAAAGGCACTTTACATGAATTTTTTACTTGGTTTGGTCGTTTCGGAGATGGACGTGATACTTGTAGGTCCTGCCTCTTAACTAAGCTAATAGTGTTGGTAGGGGCGTTAAACCTATACCATTTCACCATTTACATATCTCCTCTTTCTGTCCTTCGTATATTACTCTCTAGAAACACCTAGCTAATCGTCAACACTTTGCTGACCTATTTGTGTTGCAAGTGCCGTAAAATGTGTATAAAAACTGATGTAACACTGAACTTTGCCATACCATACCATGTTGTGCCATGATACGCCTCGTGTTGTCAGAACCGCAATTTATATATTATTTAACTGTGCCAATGACCGAGGACCTTGCCGGTGGTCTGGGGGTGCCACCAGAACTCCCCTCTTGACTTACTGGCACTCGTGTATTTTTTCTGGCTGTCATCCTGCT
>NW_004797392.1:1204666-1205665 GCF_000002075.1 Aplysia californica
CCTTCCTTTCCCCGAACCCGAGAATATTTGCTGAACGTAAAATTTATTTCAAAGTTATTTCTTCAGCATTTCAGCAATGGATAACAGGGTTAGGTGATTTGCTCATCGATTTTCCTTTTAGTTGGTGTTACATGTATGATTCTGTAAAAAATAATTTTTCATTTTCTGATTAGCTTAACTGGGTTTTAAGCAAAAGGCGTGGGCCAGCAGGTAGGTCTTAGACTTGCATTTTGGGCATTCTGGTAGCTCAGTTCGTATCATGCTTGACAACGGAGCCGATTGCCCAGGTGCGAATCTTAGACTGGCCATTCTTACACTTGGGTTGTTAATTGAGTTTTACAAGGCTCACAACCCATGCGGCTCGGTCCTATCGGAGACAGGCGTTAAATTCGGAGTTCCGCCAATAGTATTGATAAGTGCTTTAAATCCATACACTTTTCTTTCTTTCATTTTTTAACCTGAAGCTTTGATTTGTTTCGTGTTCCATATCTGCATCAGGAAGTCAATGGTAGATCTATAACTCCCCCCCCCCCCCGGGGGAGTCCAATTAGCAACAGCTCACTGGGTTTTTTTTCTTACACTACAGTGAAGTCAAGGATGGTTGTTTTGTTTGTTTTAATTAATGTTATGCGTACGCACGGTTTGATTCTGATTCCCCCTTTTACCCCCGACCTCCAAAAAAAAAAAAAGAAAAGAAAAGAAAAGAAAAGAACAACGAGGGGGAAGGGGGTGCTGGGTGCAAGACATTGTAACGCAGACTACTTGTGTTCCTCGTGTTACCATTTACAAATATGTTTATTTGTTAGGTAACTTTTTGCCCTGCTTGCGTTGAGCTCACCGACTTTAAGTGCAGCCACTAACCTGTGCCCTTGCAAGATATGGAGGTGTGTCGTCTCTCTCCCTCCTTCCTCTCCCCTCCCCCTCCCGTCCGGTTTTTGTTCTTGAGTGCAATAAGGAAAGAAGGGAACACTGCTTCCTTTATGCAGCTGAAGACCCGCC
>NW_004797392.1:1206602-1208847 GCF_000002075.1 Aplysia californica
GGGGGATTATTACTATTAGTTCGTTCGTCAGTTCGTTGCATGTTCTGGCGGATACACTGTTGTTACGCCCAAAGCCTTGCCGTCATCGCACGTCTCTCGTTCCTGGTGCTAAATTACGCTAACCAAGCAGAATTCCCTCGCTTGCCACGGCACTCTGTGCAGGTTTTTAAACGCCCTCGTGAGCGTTTCTCCTTTCAAAAACGCCCGTTTGTTTTGGCTCTTCTTTGTTCCATCTTGGTTCGCGCTGACGCCAGTCGTCACTGTGTACACTTTGGATGATCTTGTGTGCTTCGCTCTTTCTTTCCTATCAAACAACTTTTGTCCTTATCTCCGCCCCCTGCTTTTTTTTTCTCGTACGTTACCCTCTAATAACACCTCTAATGTGGGCGGTTGGCGGGTGCTCTGGTCTGGTTCGCTCCTCCTTTCCCATGAAACATCTTTTGTCCCTTTCTCTCTTTATATGTTTTTTTGTGTACTTTACCCTATAGTAACACCTCTAATGTGGGTGGTGGGTGGGTGCTCTGGTGTGGTTTGCTCCTTCTTTTCTATCAAACATCTATCGCCCTTATCTCCCCTCCGTCTTTTTTGTGTTTGTTGCTCTCTTGTAACACCTCTGATCTTCTTTTTTTATAGGACCGTATTGTGTTGCCAGTGCCGTAAAACACTTACTTAAAAACACACACACATTGTTGGTCGGCGTTCGTATAACCTAATTGAGTTACAAGTGCCGTGAAACTCTTAAGAAATTTAAAACACTTTGGGTGGAGGAACTATGTCTAAAACATCACGTAAATATGGACTGCCGGTGCCTGTATAAATAAATTAAAGGTCCAATGGTTCAGGATATAGGAGCTTCTCAAACTGCACTGGAATAATATTTTGATAAGAAACGGAGTCTAATTTTTTTGTCTCTTTTTTTTTTTTACTTACGACTTGAGCGTGGAAAAGAAAGCCATGCACAAATTCAATATGTACATGCGTTGTTGGCTTTTCTATTTTTTTCTTTTTTTTGTTTGTGGGAATGGGGTTCCGCCTCCCTCTATTCTCCTGTTATTGTAGCATCTTTGCCTGCACCGTACGTACACCGCTGCAATGTGCTGTGCCTGCCATCAACTTGTTTTTCTGACAAACGTTCTGGTAGGATTCGTAATAACGCCTCGGGTGAGACTCCTCTTTCTGTAAAATGCATGTAATATAAAGCGCTTCTAATTTTACCGAGTAACGTGGTTTATTATTTTTATAAGATACAGGGGGTGGTTTGCGGGTGATGAGGTGTGGTATGCTCCTTCTTCCTTATCAAACGTAAATGGTACTTATCTCTCCTTTTTTTTAAAGTTTACTCTCTTCAAACCCCTCTAACCATTGGCATTTATATGAGCTTATTGTGTTGAAAGTACGTTAAAACTGTTTTAAAAGCCCAGCTTGTTGTTTGGAGTCGTAATGTCCTCCAAGTGAGACCCCCCGTCCATAAAAGATATATATTATATAAAACGCTCATGTGTTTAGCGAAATAACATTAACCATTATTTTTAACAAGAAACAGAATAAGAAACCCCAAAGACCAGATGTGAATGTTAGGCATGTGCGACCACCATATTATGGCAGAACGGTAAATCATCGCGTGCTCGCTAAGAATGTGAAGAGACATTAGGGCAAAGGTGTAAGATGTTTTTAATCCTTGGTGCGAGTAGGTGATTGGCGGGTGCTCGGGTATGGTTTTCTCTTTTTTTTTTCCCCTATGAATTTTACTAAATATCCTTTCCTTTCTTTCTTCTTTTCTTTGCATGTTACTTTCTAGGAATCTTCGGCTTTTATATGACCTGTTTGTGTTACAAATGCCGTAAGACTCTTACTAAAATCAACTAACTGAACTTAACGAGGAAACGGTGGGTGTTTAATTACACTTTTTGTGATATGCCCTTTCTCTTTACTTTTGTTTTGTCAGCACAGCTGTCTTCCTGGTTTACTTGTGAGTGGTTGGCGGGTGCTGTGGTGTATTTTGCTCCTTCTTTCCTTATTACATATGTTGTCCTGATCTCTCCTTTTTGTGTTTGTTTCTCTCTTGACTCTATTGTACCTCTTCTAATCTTCGGCACTTACATGACATTTTTGTATTGTAAGAACCGTAAAATTCTGTTAAATAAAAACAAACAAAAAAACTCCCATAACTTCCCAGTCTTCATACTGGCGAAATGTGGCTATTATCATGCCAGACCGCAGGCATAATGGTACTGATTGGCTTGGG
>NW_004797392.1:1209715-1211578 GCF_000002075.1 Aplysia californica
GGGGGGGGGGGGGTTTTTTTTTTTGGCTCTGCCATTTTTCCTCTAGCTTGGGTAGCGATTAAAACAAAGAAAACGCCGTTGTTTTATCAAGCGTACCGTTCGCACACAAAGGTTTCTGTCTTGGCCTGGCTGGGGAACAAGGGTGGTGGACTTGCCTGAGATCATTACTGTTCTTCATTTGCGGAGGGGTGGGAGAGAGAGAGAGAGAGAGAGAGAGAGAGAGAGAGAGAGAGAGAGAGAGAAGGGGGGAGACAGAGAGCGAGAGAGAGAGGGGAGAGAGAGAGAGAGAGAGAGAGAGAACAGTCGTCGCCCAACCAGACAAAGATAATGGAGCAGTTGTTCAGAGGCGACTGGCAATGGTGGTACATGGTGTACACTATGGGCGGGCTGGCATTTCAGGCAATCGTCACAAGTTGATTTGTCCTGTGAAGACAGTGCTTGTGGAGGGAACAAAGACTATGGGTGGTTGTCGGGTGCTCTGGTCTGGTTTGCTCATTCTTTCCTATCACACATCTATTTTTATCTCCCCTCTTTCTTTTTGTGCTTATTACTCTCTTGAAACACCTTTCATCTTCGGCTTTTGTATAACCTTATTGTTTTGCAAGTGTCGTAGAACCCTGTACTAAATCTAAAACAGGCGACAAAGACTAGTTCCCGGGAAGTAGCTCATGGATATTTTTGTAAGTGTTTTACAGCGCTCGCAACTGCATAAGGCAATATGAGCGCGTGGGACACATTAAACATTTTCAGTTGGTAGGGAATTTTGAATTTTGCCTGGGTGGCTGCCGAGTTTAGACCACCAATGGATCTTTAACGTGCACAGCTTACACACGGGACCTCCGAGATTATTCGTCCTAGTCGGGGAAGATCAGGAGTGTGGCTGAAAGACAGCAGTGAGAAGGAGCCAAGGAGTAGCAGTAGAAAGGTTACAGAAAGAGTCAGGAGACCAGAAGAGGGAGCAAAGAAGGTGAGGGGGTGGGGACTGAAAGTGGAGACGAAAACAGATGACAGAACACATTGCTAAAGAGCAGGAAATGAGATGAAAGAAGACAATTTTAGAGAAGATTTTTCCGTCACTACCCGGATTCAAACCCGGAACCTTTGAATGAGAGGCGAACACCTTAACCTGTAGGCCACGAGAGCCCCCGCTCATGGATATGAAAGGTCTAGTAACGCCATACTCATAGTCTTTTCTAAAGACTCAACGTCCTTCTCTATACTTCCGAGAGCTCAGGAGCAGTTATGATTCACAGATTGCCACCCCCCCCCCCCAAAAAAAAAGAGGAAAAACGACAGAAAGAAATGAAAGGAAATTAAATGGTAAAAATAACCACGAAGTTCTAGTGATCTTACTTTCCTGTATTCTTTGTGTCACTATGTCTTCACATGATGGAGATCAAGGCACATGTTTTCTTGAAGAGGGATTTATAGCGAGGGTGTGAAGAGGCTTATCTAATTGCCTAAAAGATATTACGGTTGTGAGATCCTAGCATTGTTCTTTGTTCTCGTAGGTGGTTGGAGGACGCCAGGGGTAGGTCCAATCTGTTAACTTTTCCTCTGTTGGTCTTGCTTTTTCCCAGCTCTGAAAAACCGTTATTTTTGTGCTTATGTACCTCTTTTCATTTATAGTTTAGACGTAAACTTTCTCTTCCTTGCGTCTTGAACACGTTTTGTGCGCTGTCAGCAATGTTCTTCATACTCAGTTGTTTTTATTTTTAATGCGTCAAAGTTTTATACTCACAGTGCCGTTATTTATTGCTGGTTCTGGTATTTACGTCAGCCATTTGCATGTTTATGTCGATGATCATGGAGATTGCAAAGATGATAAAACTGGTGAACATATTTTTAAAACTTTTTTTTTAG
>NW_004797392.1:1212438-1214422 GCF_000002075.1 Aplysia californica
ATTGAAATTGATTTTAAACAACAAAAACAACATCAATAACAACAACAACAACAACAACAACAACAACAACAACAACAACAACAACAAATACCTAAAAGGAAGGCACTGAAAAGCCTGGGCTAGCTTCCTTGAAACTGTCTTGCACTCTGTGCTCCGCGCAATACCGTATAATCTTTTTGTTCCCACGCCAGAACTGAGGTGTACCTTATCAAAGTTATTGACAGACCCGGATACGGCAATGTTGGGCCATCCAGAGTCCCCGACAGCAAGCGGAATTCCCGGTGGTGTTTACCTTTAAACGACCACCTTGAATTACTTGCGCGGAAACGTAACGTGGTTTCAGATTATTTTCGTTCTTTGCGCCGCGCTCGTGCTGTTCTTGAACTTTGAGCTCCAGTGACGCCAGACCGAACGGAGAGCTCGGCGCGCACGACATATGGCCCCTTCGGGAGTGTTAGCTCACCTGGAGCCAGCGATTTCCACAGAATACTTATGGACCTGGCTGCGCATTCAATACGTCCCGCCGTTTTCCGGAACGATATTATTGACTTTGTTGTGAAAGAAATAGAGGGGGGGGGGGGGCAAAAACGATGTTGAGTATGGCCCAATTGGTTCTTTTTTTTTTTCAAGTAAAGTCCGGACTGCATGGAGGGACCAGTTTAGGACTCCATATTATGGTTATTTGCACCTTCGTTGTTAAAAGTAGTTTTGGATGGATGACTCGTTTTTTGTCCATTCAGCCCGTCCTGTTCGTCTTTTTCCCACTTCCTCTTCGTTTTCTTGCCCTTTTCTTCCAGATGCATCACGGTTTTCTTATTTCTTTCCTTTCACTGTCACACCACCCCTTTTCTGCGTTTCTCTATTGCCTTCCTTCCCCCCTACCCAAATTAGTTATCCCTATGTGTCCCTCCCCCCATTCCCACCCCTTCCAGTTCTTCCCATTCCTGTACATCATTATTTTTGTCTTTATCCCATCTACCCTCATACCCCACTTTCATAGCTCCTATTTCCACCTTCCCACCTCTTCCCTTTCCTTCCCCCAAACGTCGCCCGAGTTTGTTATGAGTAGTTGTCTCAGACTGCCTCTGGTTTTGATTCCCGGAGATTGACTCGTCTTCGTAGATCATCTCCTAAGGTTACCTTCTCCGCATTTCTGCTCTCACTTCCTCTTGTGGTGCGCTGGTGAAGTTGATCTAGTATTTCGATACCGCATGGATGTAACCGATGATAAGGATACCTCAAGGCTTGTGATTCTGCCCTTTTCTTTTACTTTACGGGGTCTGATTTTCTTTGAGGTCAACGCGAAGTCTCTGAATCAGGGCCATATTTTCTTTCATTTAGGCCTATTCTTGTGTGCATTCTAGTTGTCAGGCCAACTGAATGTGACGATTCACCTGAAGTATGGCTGATGTCAGCTTTCGTTACCAGCATGGCCGTCGTAGTACTTTCATTAATGACCCTGTTGGACTTCGGAAGTTGCAGAAGTTCAAAAAGGAAAGGGCGCGCCTGAGACGGTTGACCAGCAGAGATAGTCTACCCAGATCTCTACCACGTAAGGGACAAAAACTGCATCGTTTGATTTTATTAACTAAAAGATCACTCTAATAACAACGGTAGATATTTCTTCATCACTATCGTTATGTTGTTTTGTTTTTAATTGTATTTAATTTTTAAAATTTATTTTTCTTTGTGTGGTGTTTGAGTTGGGGTTTTTTAAAACAGATAAGTTTGTTTTCTCGAAATTAGAATATTGTATCCCAAAAAATTATGTTACAGTATGAAAGCCACATATTAAGTAAGTTTTTGGATTTAACTTTAGCTGCATTATTATATTTGACCTTATTGCGAAAGCGAAGTGATGTTAATTTCTAATGTCATTTTGTTTATCTTTTTTTTTTAAACAAAGGCCCACTCCTGCTCATTTTCTATTTTAAATTTTGTGTTTATTTGAGTGTGCGCGTTCATGTGTGTTTGTTTCTAAATA
>NW_004797392.1:1218299-1220715 GCF_000002075.1 Aplysia californica
ATAGGGTAGGTAAACAGAAACATCCTGTGTCGACTTACCTTGCCACAAATATGTCTTGGAGTCGGTGCCAAAGCCCCGTTGACTTCAGGACATGATGAACATTGGCACTTGAGCAAGTTGCAGTGTACAGTTCCCTGGGGTGTCATATAGTTGGCACGCGCATCCATGGATGCCGAAAAAAGCTACTTCGTGCTGGGTACGTTTTTGTTTTGTGGTATTTTTTAATATTTTTTTTTTACCAGAGTCAGAACTCACAAAAATTTATTCGTCCGTACACACGTATACAATAGCTCTGTGCCTTTTTCTTTATTGTCCGATTTGATTGTACTCTGTGCGCACCTCCACGCTGGAATTGGTCGCTTTTATTGGACAAGCGGGCTAACACAAATTTCGGGGGTTTCCAGAAATCTTGACCGACTGCTAAAATGGGCTTTGCCTTACCTATAGGAGAAGTTTGGTTTCATTGGTGTGTATATTTGTTTGGCTATAGAGAAAACTCTCCTTGTCTTTTAAAGAAACCGAACAAAGAGCAAAAACTTTACCTTCGATTTTCTCAAAACAGATTTTTTTCAGGAAAGCCCCCTTGTGCTTAAAAGCTACCAATTGTCAGTGGATCTGACATGGCCTACTACTTATTATACTTTCATTGTATATTTGTATTGGGGGTTTTATTTTTATTTTTTTTGGGGGGGGGGGGTCATCCTAGTCAGTACCAACATTAAATTTTGTGGTGTAGTTGTTACGCGCTTCACTGTAGCACGCCCGAGGCGTGATTTCGATTCCTGTGTCGAGTGAATTTTTTCGAGTCCCTTTTTTTGCATATCTGTCTGCCCATGTGGTGGGACGTTGTGTCCCTCTCAGCCCAGGTTGACTCTGACAAGCGGGATCTAAGCAACCCGCCTCTTTAATTGTCAAAATATTGTCGATGCAGTCGTAAAACGTTTACGGTTTGAATTTTTGGTGAAATATAGCCAATGCTGTTCCAATTCATCGTACTTTTCGTTTGCATCTCGGTTTCGTTCCCTCCTTTCTTTCTTCGTGTTCTATTTACGTCCCCTCCCTTTCTCTTTCTTTCCCCCTACTTATGAATTAGAAGAATTAACGGGGTGTTTTGTTTTTGGGGGTTTCTTTGTGGGGTTTTTTTTTTTCATTTTCACTCTCTTTACGCGCGCCCCTTGACCCACCGCTCATCTTAGCCACAATCTATTTTTATCACCTGACCAGGCCGCTTACCTTACACCTTTGTCTCCTCGTTCGTTTTTCCTTCTTTCTCTCCCGCTTGCCGTTCCTCGTAGTACACGTATTAAACGACGCCACGGTGCACTCAAGCGCATTTCGCTCTCAGAACTCGGCCAAAGTGGATATACTGCTCACACGCTCACCTGCGCGCGGGATTTTCCACCTTTTCTACGCCTCGGACCACTGAGGGGCGTGCATGGCTTCCTTAACGTGAGTAGTTGTAGCTGCTTCATACCACTCGTTTTCATTTTGTTAATTGCGGGCGGTTGGCCGGTGCTTTGGTGTGGTTCGCTCCTTCTTTCTCCCATCAAATCAAACATCTATCGTCTGTATCTCCCCTCCTTCTATTTTGTGTTTGTTACTCTCTTGTAACACCTCTAATCTTCGACACATGCATTCTGACCTAATTGTGTTGGAAGTGCCAGAAAACGCTTATTAAAAATATATAATTATTCTATTTGTTATTTTGTTTAGTGATAGAAATTAGTTGTCCGTGAACCGGGATTGAGTCCGTTTATTTAGAGAGATTTGTACAGTTCGCACTGCCGTTTCATATACTCTAACAACAGTTTAAAATTTGTACATGCGTACGGTGTGCCAGTTCAGCTGGCTGCCGGATCGCTTGGCTGTTTACAGTCGTAACAAACATCAACCAAACCCCAGCCAATCGTTGTTATTTATTATCAAACTGTTTCTTTGTTGTTGTTTTTTGTTGTTGTTGATTTTTTATTGAGAAGGGGGATTGTTTTGTTTGTTTTTGGTTTGTTTGTTTATGGTTGTTGGTTTGTTGTTGTTGTTTTTTTTTGGGGGGGGGGTATTTTTTTGTTGTTGCTCGGATCGTTCATTTCTTCTCAGTTTGTTGTTTATTTTACTTTGAAGATAGGTTAAGCAGAAGTGAAATTATAGGAAAGTCTGTTATTCTGAAAAACATGGGTGACATAATTGGTTGCACGCAAAAGAAAGATAATTATCTTCTGTGTACTAACCGTTATGGGATCTCGCTTCGTTGAATGACTTCCGTTGCGTGAAATAAGCCGTAAACAAAACATAATGTCAACATTTTTTTGTTCTTGTAAAGATATTAACCCAATCACTCTGTGCCGACGTATGTGGTTCAGCGGTTAGGTATTTTGTAGTCTCACGCTAAAGACATCAGTTTGATTCCCGTACGCCATGT
>NW_004797392.1:1222513-1223851 GCF_000002075.1 Aplysia californica
AGAGAGAGAAAGAGAGAGAGAGAGAGAGAGATTAATGTAATCTCCGTACGTTCTAATCTGGGACTTGGTAACACGTAACTCCTCTTTGGGCTCGTGTCTTGCTATACAAATGCTATATTATTATTTATTATTGCCATGTTTGAGATGGTTCCAGATAACAGGCACACTGACCTCTTCTTCAATAAATGGACACAAGATGGTCCGTGCAGTCAGTTTTCTTTGTATGTCGGAGTGCTCAATACAGGTCTTTTGTCAGCGTTGTGGTGTAGAGGTTAGGGGAATGGCGCCATCGCTCGCAAAAGTCGTGAGTTCAGATCCCATGTGGTGAGGATTTTCATCGTGTGTCATCTGATGAAGTCGTACAACATCAACAGTTACAATCCGCTGCACTTTAATAGGAGTGGGTGCATTCAACCTAATACTAATAGCTGACTATCAAACATGGCCATAATGATATCATTTATATTCCCTGACGCGCTCATATCGCTTTGAACGCCCTTGCCTTCTTTCCTCCCGGCGTTTGGTTATTTTTGTTTTGGGGGTTGTTTGTGTTTTGTTGTGGGGTTGTTGTTGTTTGTTTTTGTTTTGTTTTTTTGCACCTTACTAAATACCCTGCCTTCGAAATGACCAGTTTTGTTTAGTTGGGCGCAGACGCACATTATGGAAATCGCAGGTGGTTGGAGGGCGCCACTGATATGTCCTAGTTCTCTTCTTTCCCTATGTCTTCTTTGTCTCTTGAACTTGCTTCGTCCCAGGCGCCTGGCGCTATATAACCGTTATTGTGTCGTTGTGCTTCTCTTTACCCAAACCCAAACGCATATAGAGAAGAAAACAACCATACCCCCCCCCCCAATAAACCCCCAAAAACAACAACAAATAAATTAATTAATTAATTAATAAAATCTTGAAACGGCGTTTTCCTCCCGTCTGCGGTTTGAAAAGCAAGCATCACTGGAAAATGAAGATCTGCAAACGTTTCCAGTATAACGTTCTTCTACATTTATAAGAAAGCTGTTTGGAATTTACGCCTTTCCGTACTGTGATGCCGAACGTGTTTGCAATTTTCGTTTTTTTTTCTTCTGTAATTTGTTTACACTTTTACCTTCCAACCAGCAGTTTGGGGAATTTTCCCACTCACATCTCCTACACGAGCGTATATCTGAACTTCAAGGAATTTTTTTAGAAAAAAGTGTACTTTTTATATTTTCGGCTTGTGATATCGGAGGTGTGTTCAGTCTGAGATCAAAATAAAATGTGGAATGTTATGTTAGTGCAACCTTTTTCCGTTGCCTCTATCTCTCATTCTCTTAGTTCTCTCTCTCTCTCTCTCTCTCTCTC
>NW_004797392.1:1226965-1227987 GCF_000002075.1 Aplysia californica
TTCAGTGTCTTTTTTGGTGGGCTCTTCAGTGTGGTCAGCTTTGTTTAATTTTTTTTTTAAGTTAAGCAAATGTCCAAATCAATTCCTGTCGAAATGTTGCGTTTACTGAGCTGAACCAGCATTGACAATAATTTTCTGCAACAACATTTGTTTTGTTTTGTTTTTTACCCAATCAGTAAAGGCTGAGGACACCATGGCATTTTTTACTCCTTAACTGGGCTTCGATGTTGTCACTCTGTCTTTTGAATCTTTTACCCCCCCCCCCCCCCTCCCCTTTCCGGCGTTAAATGACCATTGTGACGTTAAGGCACTTCTCTTTTGCTCAGACATTTAGAAGTCTCGGAATCCTCATTGTATTGGTGTGTCTGTTTTTAAGCTCACAATTGCAAACATTTCGGGGGCTCCGTTAGCTCAGTTGGTATCCTGACGAACTACGGGGCGGATGGTTCTGGTTCGAATCCCAGAAGTTTATTTGTCTTCCGAATCTAGTAAACTGACGCAGTTTATTCCGAGACAAAGACCACAACATTTCTGTTCTGATGGTTGGTAGTATCTATGCTGTGGTCTTCTTTCCCTTCTTCTGTCCGTTGTTGTGTTCCACATCAGTCCCCCGTGAATTATCGCTGTTTATTACCGACTTACCGTCGACTGCTACAGCAATATTTTCGACTACGGTAACATGATTTTGCCGTCAATCACTTCCTCCAGGACTGTATTGTACTGTAAGGCCTTCCTACCCTGAGCACATAATTCATCAGCATGTTCCCCTATGCAAACATTGTGTTGAGACGGAATTCCATTTCCACGAAACGACACCGATTCCAACACTCTTCCTGTGTGAAACAAATCATGCCGGAGGCCCTTCACAATAGTGTCCATCTACAAGAAACGACACACTGACGGGACTTTTACTAGTAGCAATCGTTGCAACGACTGGTTTCGTCTCGGTGTCGTTCTGTCCATACGGGTGTATCATAAAACGTAGAAGTATTCCATCTTACCAGAAAATCATCGTACCCCCC
>NW_004797392.1:1228384-1230542 GCF_000002075.1 Aplysia californica
CTTGCTAGATCTATATTGAATATATTCCGCTGGTTTGTTGTTTTTTGTGTGTTTTTTTTATGGGTTCTTTTTTTTTGGTAGTTATTTTTAGGCGCTTGTAACACAGTAAGGTGTCGAAGATTTCACAATATGCTCTGGTGTGGTTTGCCCATTCCCATCAAACATTTGCCGTCTTTCACAATATTTCCCGTCCTTTTATTTGTGCGTTGCTTTCTGGTAACACCTCTATTCTTCGGCGGCTGTGTGAACAAATTGCGTTTCAAGGGCGTGAAACTCTAACTAAAACTGAAAAAAAAACTATTTCTCATCACTCGATATCAACGGCCTTGTACATTAATATACATCCATGCGCACAGCTATCATCTATCTATAGCAGGGGTGACCGAACTACGTTTGTATATCCCATGTGTCAGTTCGTTTAGTCCGGCGTCATGCCACCGCGCGAGTGATAAAAACTTGGAAGATGCTGTTTTAGTAATTTTGTTGCGTGTTCAGTACCTGCAGGTCACCAAACTATTGTGATAACGTCACTGAACTCAAATATATAGTGCAAATTAGATGTGCCTTTAGGGACGTCAAAGTTTCTGACTTCCAACTAATGAATCGCAACCTTGCTCGGTTTTAATGTGGGAAATATTTCTTTTAACACATTTCCTACCGTAAACGAGTAGATTTATCTCGCGTTTGTCCCCTGTCGCCCACACACAAAGATTCCATAAATACAGATAGATAGATCGACGGATTTTTTTTTCTTTTTGTGGTACAGTAGTTCCTCTAGTCTTCGTCGCGGGTGGTTGGAGGGTGCTACTGGTATATCCTTCTTCTTTACTTTCCCTCTGTTATTCCTGTAGTCTGTCTTATTTTTTCCAGCACTATATGGCAATTATTGTGTAGATGTGTTTCTCTTTACTCAAAAAAAAACAAAAAAACAACTAATCTTCTGCCCATACATGACCCTTTAGTTTTAAACCCCTCGGGGCAGTGCATCTGACTGAAGTGTCTTTAGGCCTTTCCCAAAGGGGGGACATTTCTCGTTCTAATGCACAGTAAATGGTCTGATCCAACTATGTCATGCTCATAACTGTGCCTGAACTACAACAGGGAACTGCTGCTTTTTCTTTCCTAATCCTTACTATCGTCATTTCCCTCTACTTCTTTTGTATGCTAGTCACACTCCTATGACCTGCTATTTCTGGGGTGCCTTGATAGTCGAAGCAGACTTTGTGCTGTCGAAGCTAGAGAGGTGAGCAGAGTAAGTCTTGATTCCCTGTAATGGCTTCTCTGCTGACATCCACCCCTTGGCGCTCATATGACCTTATGCAGTTGCGATGCGAGCGTCGTAAAACCGTTAAACCTCTACTACTACTTTAGTTTTAAAAGTGCCATGGAACTAAAAACATAAACTGTCGGATGAATGGAAAAGAAGACTGAACTACTCACTTTCTAAGTACCCACTCGTAACTGTGGTGCCCTTACAGTTTTACAGGGTTTCACCTACTTTCGGATGGGTGGTTGATCGCGCTACTGGCAGATCCTACTTCAGTACTTTCCTTTCGATGTTTTTGTCCGTCTGTCTTGCTCTTTTGCTGGAAGTTGGAAGGTGCCACTGCTTGTAGGTACAACTTCTTTTCGGTCCTTCTGTTGTTTCTGTGCATCTGTCTTGCTTCTTCCCTGCACTAAATGACCACCATTGTGTATATGTGCTTTTCTTTATTCAAATTATAAAAGTCAAAAAGTGGGTGGTTGGCGGGTGCTCAGGTGTGGTTTGCTCCTTCTTTCCTATAAAAAAAATCTATTGTCTTTATCTCCCCTCCTTCTTTTTGTGTTTGTTACTCTCCTGTAACATCTCTGCGGCACTTATATGACGGTATTGTCTTGCAAGTGCCGTAAAACTCTTATAAAAACTAAAAACGTCAAAAAATCTCGCTCAATTATCGTGTCATTATGCTTCTTTTTACTCCAAACAAATGCAATTTCAGGAAATTGGAGGCGAGGTCAAGTTGATACGATTATTTTCAAATAAAATCACCTCTCTACTTGGCATTTCCAGGAATAGTTTCTCCGACGTCTTGACTAATAGTCACAGACACTCGCTATTACGATAGGCACGAGCTTTAGCACCTTTCCCGTGCACGATCACGCGAACGCTGACTCCCCC
>NW_004797392.1:1230868-1232539 GCF_000002075.1 Aplysia californica
CTCACACACACACACACACACACACACACACACACACACACACACACACACACACACACACACACACACACACACACACGCTCACACTCCCTCACACTATCGCACACACACTCACTCACTCTATCACTCACACACTTAGTCCCTTGAACTAACTCACGCACACTCTCCCACACACATACACAGACCCGCACCTACTCACACACTCTCGTAGAAAAGAAAGAGATAACAAACATAATCCTAGTCTTGTCCGGCCCTTTTTTTGGGACTCGGTAAGACGGAAATGTGAGCCGACAAGTACCCCGAACTGTCTGGAGTCCGGAGATAACTGTGCCGCGGGGAACACTGCCAGCGGTGGGCCCAGTTCCCACGTGTACAGCCCGATCTAGCACCAGGGCTATTCCACGATAACTGACGGCACATTTGAACTATACTTTCTTACAAAGATAACTTGCTCACTTACTTATTTGGGGGTGATTGGCGGGTTGTCTGGTGTGGTTTGCTCCTTCTTGCCTATCAAACATCTGTTGTCCTTATCTCCCCTCCTTCTATTTTGTGTTTGTTACTCTCTTTGTAACACCTCTATAATCTTCGGCACTTATATGACCGGGACCGTATTGTGTTGCAAGTGCCGTAAAACACTTACTAAAACTGACACTTACTTATTTGTTGGAGAATAGGCATCATTACAGGCGTCACAATGCGTAGCTGCTGCTCCCTCCACTCCAGGATCCACGAAAGGGTCTGCCTGCTGATCGCGCGAGTTATCAGCTGGTTGGATATTGTTCTGGCTTTTCCTCACAGGTTGCCATCCCTCCCCGACCCTCTAGAGACACCAGCTTCCCTCAGTCTTTCCGCTGTGTGTGATGTTGTGCTTTCACTTTCTCTGTGGTCGTTGAACCACGATAACAATGATAACGCTGTAATGCAATATCATTTGATTTATTTCAACTTTAAATTGTCAGAACATCATTGAAGTACATATTGAGCGTCATGTTAAACACAGTCATTTGGAGAAGAGAAAAAAAGTAAGTTATGCAAATTGTGTGATGTGCTTAGTTTCGGTAACTGACGGGACAAATTATGGCGTGTTTTTCTGTCCCGTCAATTTGATATGATTCCTAATGTGTCTTTCAAATGTTCTAATCCTTTAAAGTTGTAATAGATTAATTGATATTGAATTACTGCAGTGTTTTCATTATAAAACAGGGTGTCTCTCGCAAGACGCACCATGGGGAAAATACATATTCTTTGTTGAGCAGTTCAATATCTGCGCACTTTGGTGCCTTTGTATAGGCCTAGTGTATCCCCAAGGTGCGTCTAGCGAGAGACACCCTGTATAAGAAAGTATTGTCCAAATGTCCCGGCGGTTACCGTGGAATAACCCACCATCTAGCGCCCCCAGGGCTGAGGTGCCCTCTACCCGACTCACACCTGCACACTGTTCGACTTTCGCCTCCTTACGCACCTCTACGTCGTAAGAATAGCTTTCTCAGTGACGCGCTCGTGTGACCTTATGCAGTTGCGTGCGCCGTGAAAACGTTTTTATCAAAGTGACGTGGCGTTTATAGTGACTGTCGTGGGGCTGAATGCCTCCCCGTTCTGATTTGGTATCTTCTCCCCTGGAGTACCCAGTCATTTATCCTGAGGGGTGACTAAATGAACAACACCCCC
>NW_004797392.1:1233036-1234173 GCF_000002075.1 Aplysia californica
GCGCACACACAGATACATACACACACATACACACACACACATACACAAACGCGCATACGTGCGCGAACACAAGCGCTCGCGTGTAAAAATCGTTTTCTTGAATGATGTGTTAAGTTGTCACATCCCTGAGTATTTTGTTGTGGCGCCACACGGGAAACGGGAAACCCGTGTGCCCGAAAAGGCACACACCGGCAGTGAATAGGGTTTAGTTTTAAGTCGATTTGAATAAAATTATTGTTTCCACTGAAAACTTCCTTTCACCTCCATTGTCTTGTTCTATGTCGTTTTATGTGAATGGATTTCTCATTCCTAGCTCCAAGGGGAAGAAGAATAAAGGCCGATGACCCCATACCGCCTTGTTTTTTACAGACCTACTTGGCAGTGTGAATAGCTTGTTGTCACTAACGCTTCGGTAATACCTTCACCTTTGCTGACTACGACCACCTGTCTTGTCCCACAATAATATGTTGACAGTGACCTGGAATGCTGCGGGTTAGACGAACCTGCTTATTGTGTTCTCCTTTCACACTGTGCGATATCCCGAAGTCAGAATATGCTATATCTTAGTACTCTGCTGGTGTGTTGCAGATCAGATTGTTGCACTCGTTAGCTCTGAATTTGCATGTTATTAGTTTGTAGGTGGTTGGCGGGTGATCTGGTGTGGTTTGCTTTTTCTTTCCTATCGAACATTTGTCGTCCTTATCTCCCCTCCTTTTTTGTGTTTGTTACTCTCTTGTAACCCCTCTAATCTTCGGCACTTATATGACCTTATTGTGTTGCAAGTGCCTTAAAACACTAACTAAAACTAAAGTTGTTTGTTTGCTTTCAATTTACCTGTTTTTGATTCTTTGAGCGTTTCTTATTTGTTTGTTTGTTTGTTTTGTGTTCTTTTTCAGTGTTCTTTTTTGCAACCGTGTGGGTTTTAATAGTCAGTGCCGAGTGAGAAGTTTTTATCGAGTATCTCGGTCATTCTGATGTGATGTTGTATTCCTCTCAGCTTGTGTTAGCCCTGACAAAGAGGTTCAGAAGCCAGCCCGCTTCCTTAACTATCTGTTTTTGTTTTTGTAAAGTGTTTTACGGCGCTCGCAGCTGCATAAGGTCATATGAGCGAGCGGGACACACCTAATATTTTCAGTT
>NW_004797392.1:1236305-1238526 GCF_000002075.1 Aplysia californica
ACACACATTCCCTCCTTCCGATTTAAAATTATTAACCACGAAAACATGAAGCAACCCCACCCCCAAACCAAAGCAAAAACAAAACAAAGGCCGAGTGGTAGTGGCATGACGTTTTGAAAATTTTGGATTAAGTTTTAATCAGAAACGTGGGTTTCATCCTTGCTCGAGATTCTTTCAGGGTGGTTGGCGATTGCTCTGGGGTGATTTGTTCCGTTCCTATGAAACATATTACACTATGTATATTGTTCTTATCTTTTCTTTGTATGTTACTCTCAAGTAACATATTTATAGTTGGCCATTATATGAGGTATGTGCTTTGCAAATCCATTAAAACCTTTTTACTAAAACTTAACTTTATTCACATGTCCACCTGGGGATGTTCTTATACTTGGCTTGTCTCTTTCTTTCTGGCCTAGTCCTTTCTGAGATAGGAGTAGCTTTCCGATATCCCACTTCTTGAACATATCTACTATGTTTATAGAGGAGCTATACCCCTGTCATGTCATTGATTTATTCATGTGAATGGTGAGGGATGCCACCGGGAGGCCCAGCTGTTACTCTGTCTGCCCGTCTTTCTTTTCCCCAGTTCTAAATGACAGATATTGTGTCAATATGCATCCCTTTACTCATTATTCTATTCTTGCTTCCGTATTTTAATTAGCACCATATGTCCTTTTGCTATTTTTTTTTTTTTAACAAGGGCAGTGATTGAGTTTATTCTATTGTATTTTAGATGTACATGGTCTTCTCCTAAGTGTGTGGATGGTTGGAGGGTGCTCTAGTGTGGTTTGCTCCTTCTTTTCTATCTAACATCTATTGTCATTGTCTCTCCTTCTTTTCTTTGTATGTTACGCTCTTGTAATACCTCTAATCTTCAGCACTTGTGTGACGTAAGTGTGTTGCAAGAACCATAAACTTGTTCTCAAACTAATACTTTTCCCAGTGCAAGAAGACTGTTAGTACTACATTGTTTTCCCCATTTCTTTCTTCATCAGGCGAAACAGGCAAGTTCTACTGCGGCATGAAGGTGCTGACCTGCGCCTGCTGTGATGGGCACTGCGGCCCCAACAATGGCTGCAACTGTCCGCCCTGCCAGCTGCTGGACCAGGAGGAGGAGGTTCGAGCCTCAAACCAGCGCGCACAGCCTCCTCCAGCTCAGCCATTGATTGACGGATGGACATGGGGACAGCAGCCAGGTGAGAATTAAGCTGTCTGTGGATGGCTTTTTGTTGGAGTTAGTTTTCCAATATGGGTGTATATAGCCTCCTTAACGTGGTATCGGTAGTCTAGTGGTTAGGCTACCGAACTCATAGTCGTGAGGTTGCGAGTTCAGGGGTTTGAGCCACAGGCCCGACATTGTGTCCTTGGAAAAGGCACTTTACATGAATTTTCCTCACTTCACTTAGGTGGGAATGGTTACCCAGCCACCATAGACAGTGAAAGATGTTATCTGTATGTTAGTGTTTTAGCGCTTATAAATGGCATCTCGGACTGTATGCTTCCCAGGAAATTGAAATTAGGGTAATAGTATAGATTGTAAAGCGCATAGAGCTTGCTGTTGAGCGGGAATTATGTTATACAATTTGTATGTATCATCACTGGTGATGCGGGTGGTTGAAGAGCACTACTGGTAGGTCTTACTTATTTACTAACCGCAGTTTCATCCATCACTATGCTGTGCTTTTTCTGAGCAACACCATACATACAATATGGGAATTTGTGTTTCAGATTTGTTTATGCTGGGTAGAAATTGGCTGAAAAATTGCGTTCAGTCTGCTATGGACCCAAGGCTGGACTCTGGCTCTATGGAGCCTTGTCTTACAAAGTCTGAGAGATAGTAAAAACCATCTCTGATATCTGTCTACTCTTAGAATCGTCCAAGCTCCAGCAATGTCTGCACAGCTTGCTCCACGAGCACCAGGAGCTAAGCCTGGAGGCGTACAGCAGCTCTCTGTCCATGACACGGCTACAGCAGAGGGTGGCTGTGCTCGAGCGCTACTTCACAGCTCTCAGCAGGCAGAACCAGGCGGAGCGCCGGGCACCTTCACGCAAGCGGCAGGCCAACCAGAGCAACCTCAACAAACAGAAAAGGTAGAAGGGTTACGCATTTTTTCTGTTTTCTTTTCTTTTCTTTTCTTTTTTTTTTCCGTGAGAATTGGGTTTTTTGGGGGTTAGTTGTTGGGGTTTTTTTTGGGGGGGTAGTTGTATTTCTTAAATTAAT
>NW_004797392.1:1238943-1242888 GCF_000002075.1 Aplysia californica
GTAATTTTTAAAATCTTTCTTTACCGTCTCACAGACCTTGTAATTTTTACTGGGAAATTTTAACAGCTCTCTTTTACCAATTAATACATTTTCCCTCTGTGAGTTTTCATCTGAAAGCAGGAAAGTGAAATTGTGTGTGTGTTTGTGTGTGCGTGGGTACATCACAGTAGCAATCTGCTTCCTTCGCTGTGTACGAAAATATGACGAACAGCATACATCAAATAGGTTTCGAGGAGGTTTGACAAAACCATGAAATTTTTCCCCTTATTTAAGATTAAGAGCACAAGCTGCAATGACATCTCGTAAAACTTACTCTTTTGGTCGAAAAAAAACAACAGCAGTGAACCTGTTTTAGAAAATGCAAGCCAGGACATACGTCAACACAGCAGTGAAGAGGTTAATGTGCTCCTATTTTACACTCAAACAAACAAGTACACAAGAAAATGTATGTCCCCAGCACCGCTGTGAAGCCAGTAGAGAAAGCCACCATGGGACTGGCGCGGGTCGGGTCCAGGGCTGCCCTCAGTTTCGCTTTCGCATTCCTACGCCGTGCTTGGAGGTCAGGAGAGGACTCAGACCTTTGTGGGGAGTTATTGCAGGTAAGTGAGGCTAACGTATCCAGTAGTTTTTCTTCCTTTTCTTTCTTTTGAAGTAAAAAATATCAAAAACTTTACGTCAATCTTTGTGTACTGATCCTGTTCTGATGTTTAGTCAAAAGTGCAATTTAAAGGGGTTTTCATTCGATTAATTATTGCTGTATGACTGTTATCATTTTATTTTTAAAGAATTGGTCTAATAGAGATATTTTAAAAAAATGTTAATTATGGATGGTCATGAGCCATCACTTACTGCTGTTCTGTCTCGTTTTATAAAGGACATAATCATTCTCATATTTTTGTCCAGTTGTGTGTTTATTCAAAAGATAGTAATAATGATGTTAAAGCAGATAATTTCTGTAGAGCCCACATTTGTACAATACAACTCTAGGTGCTTTGTAATACTTTCATCTCAACGCAAAATAAATAGTCATGAAATTAATGTTCATTACATATACTCTTTAGATTATGCTAACATTATGCAGTCATTTATATTATCACTGCACTATTGATGATGATGTGCACGTCGCGTTATGAACATAAGAGTACTTTGAATAAGGACTAATTATAAAGATGGCATTTCATGAAGTATGTTTTAAAATTACTTTTTAATTTTTCCTCCAACATTGTATCTCTCAAATGTTATGGGACAGAGTCCCAGAAAGATAGAGCTAGGGGAGATAAGGACTTGCTGGCAAGTTTTTGACCTCCTCCCCAGGTGCTCTCATAAAAGACAGCTCTCCTGATCTTACAGGTCTTGGAGAAACATACATTTGTATGAGCTTACTTACACACAAGGGGGCTTTATAATTAACCCATTTATGGCAAAGGACAGCAATCAGATGCCTGTTTGTTGGGTTTTCTTTCTTTTTTTTCATGGAGATTTTTAATCGTTTTATGCATTCTGTTACCATGTACTCAAAATGTATTGCCAATGAAAGTTTTTTTTTTTTTTAACCTTGACATTTGTGGTTACTTATGCTTGACAGGAGTCTCTGGATGCTTTGAGGTCCCTCCCAGAAGCCACCTTGTTTGAAGAGGGCTCTGTTTCGTCTGTTTGGGTGGAAGTCGTAGAGAGGGCCACTAAGTTTCTGCATTCTGTTGTGGCTGGGTAAGAATAATCAACTTTTGTTTTTCTTTTTCTCCTGGTTTGTTTGTTGGTGTTCAGTACAGTTCTGTTTGGTCTCAGTAACTACCCGGTACGTTTCCTTTCTGCTTTTGTGGAATTAATGGATTTTTTAAAAAAATGAGGTACCTCTTCTTTGATTGATTTTTACAAATGAAACATTAGGATACAAGTCATTTACATTTTTTCTATTGTTTTGCTTTTCTTTGATTTCCTAAACGAATACATAATTATATGAGAAATGAAGAAGCTCTGTAAGAGAATAAATATAGGTACAAAATGAAGTGTAGACATTTAACCAAACAGAACTGCCTTTTTGTTTGGATACAACAGAATGATGTTTGTAAAGTTTTATAAAAGCACACAGAGAAAAAAGTTTTAGGACATTGGTTATGGAGGTATTTGGAACATGGAGGAGGAAAGACCATGTTATTGTCTACTTGACACTTTGCAGTCACTTGGCGCAATAATGCGACGGTGAAAATTATCTGTTCCGGTCACATGGTTTCAGTTCTTAAGAAGTCCATTGCAGTCACTGTCTTGGCTGGTTGACCGGATGGGTTATTTTGTAGTGCTGGCTTTGTGACTGCAAAGTGTTTAGAAATCTTTTTGGCTGTCTTGTTTGATGACAGGAGCCAACATTAAGTATTCAGTAAAGACAACATACATTTCTTATCAAGTTTGAGTTTATGGGCTATTGACAAAGATGTCAGGAGGAAAAAATGGACTCGAACAATTCTTAGCACCGAAAACTGACGGAGTAATTTGTCTATATCTCGCTGTCTACTGTGATTTAAGACCTGATACGGTCCCCAGGGACCTGAATGCTGGGGCAAGCAGTGGTGGCCATGGAACATCATCCAAGGTCCCAGTACAAGACCAACAAATTGCTCTCTGTCTCATTCTGGAGCTGGCTGTACAGAAAGGGACTTTGAGCAGTGTATTGCAGGTTGGTTTACGAGTTTGTCTATTTTTGTATATTATCTTTGTTAGTCGAGACTGGAAGGTAGATCAAGTGGAAGACCTTCACTCCCAACAAAGTTTATTCCTTTCACACGATAGTACATTAGGGTAGTTTGAAGGTTGTGTTTAAAAAGTCGTGAAAGTTTGTGATAATTGATATTGTGTAGTCTTGTTAAAAAATGGAGTGGTGGATGCTCAAATAGAAAAGTCACCTGACCATTTCCATAACTTATTAAGCAAATTAGTTTACTCTAGATTAACACTTCCCTTCGCACAAGGTGCAGAATGCAAAACCTTTGTTCACACATACCAGAAAGCAGAGTGTGAAGGAAATTGGGGTGTTGGTGTATCGGTACTATACCTTCGTCTCTATAAAAACCATTTGGATCATTATGAAACTTTTGGGACTTTGATAAAATTGAATGTTATGACTACACATGTTCATCAAAATAGGAATCAGAATCGGAGCTGAAACCATTTGCTCATTCATCACGTAAAAATCCTTACGTGGCACTGCAAAGCAGCACTCATACTAGACCAGCTCCACATTTTTAAAGAATTTTCACTCCAGTCATTGTAAACAAACTGATTTCAATGTTCTAAGGCCACACAACCTGTCAGGAAGAAAGTTATAACTGAAACAAGTAAGCATGCATTAAAGAAAATCGTTTTTGTTGCTATGTTACACTGTCGCCGAATCAGCATCTGGTGGGAGAAAGAGGCGACTTCCTTATTGTCCTCGATCTGCGTCATGAAGAAAAACATATCTCTGATGTTTAACACAACTTCTTCTATACAAACCCCCCCACCCTCCAGGCTGTCCTGCTCCTGCTGAACTTATGGAACAACAGCCACCATGACTACGACAACCGGGTCAGTAGCAGCCTGGTCTCAGCCCCTCTCATCCCCCTCCTTCGACGCTTTGAAGCCATTCACAATTCCAAGTCCAGAGCAACACTGGAGGCCAGATGGGAGGACGTAAGTAACATCGTTACACGTTTCCTGTTTTTCTTCCTTTTCTTTTTTCTTCCTTTAACTATTCATGTATATATGAAATGTGTTCCTCATCTGACATTATCTCGCTGGGTGTACTTTACATGCCATTACGTGAGCTGTTTAGGTAAAAGGCAGTGTAATAAATCTATGTGTAATAAAGGTCCGAAGCAACTTCTAAATACAAAATCTAATTATAGCCTTGAAGGTGTATGTGATTATTGAACTTGACCTAACAGTTTACTTCTTTGGGGGGGGGGGGGGGGG